>NW_017133406.1:441598-453587 GCF_001652005.2 Ceratina calcarata | reverse complement strand
TCGCGTCCCGAAATTAGGGGTGCCGGAAGTTTATGTGCTCGACAAACACTCAGGATCGCGCCCGCACCCAAAAGATTTCCGACTTGAACCCAATCCGAATTTTTGGGTATCCTAGATATTATGTAAACTTTTTTTATACATAAACCATTATTTCATAAAGTCTATTAGCACATTAACACGAACCATTTGTTGTGATTCAACAATTAAATTAATTAAACTATTGTAAATATTAGTGATCGAATTCATTATTTATGTACAAATGAAAAACTGCGTATATAATAATCGTTGCCAAATAGGAAAATACGATTACGTTTGAATGTGATGTTCTATAACTAATTTTTTGTAAAAAATATTGTCCTATACATATATATATACTATATAATATACTATAAAAGATTATCAATTCTACTGTACATAAAGTTCTCTCTGTAAATATTTAACGAAATGAGATAAAAGTATACTGCTCGAGATATTAAACAAATTCAAAGTTAATAATTCGCTTATGAAAATGTTCAAATATGATTATACGAATGTAGACCTTAAGTAATCCTTTTTCCTTCTTTCTGAACCTTCTCTGCAGACTATAGGAATTGCTATACGTAGGAATAAAAAAGTAACGAGCGCATGTCGATCCGAAAAACAGCGCACCGTTCTCTCGTAAAGTCTAGTCGCTGTAATTTTAATATGTATGACGCTAGTGCTTAAACCTTCTACATAGAAGAAAGTAAACATAGACTCCGATGTACATACGTATAATATTAAGAGATTACAATTTCTTTTCGCAGGCTTGCAATGACGTAAACATATCCACTCTAATCCTCATATATAGGTGTTTGCAAACAGCGGTAATTACGTAAAACTAATTTGATATCAAGGGCTATCAATCAATCCGAAAAGTTCGTTTAGAACCAATTACGTACAACTCGATTTCTCTTCTTTAACAAATTTTATAAATAGCTTAAATCTATATAGAACTGCAAGTAATATTTTCATCTGTCGAAAATTAGATGCAAACGAGCCCATCATGCATTGTTTGACAGAAGATTTTACGTAGTTCCTTGAAACTACAAAATCAAATTCGAGAATATTTTTACGTATTACGTGTACTCAAAGTAATCAAAAATCGATTTTATTAAATGTACCTAATGGTAATCGATGCGTATGAGAATGCAATTTCGGGACGATGCAAATGTTTTTGAACGAACACATATGTACATATTAAACGGTAATACCATTAAGCATTAACGTATAAAACGAAATTGTTAGCTCGTACGGAACCAATTTTAACCATAATCTAGTCTATAACAGTTAAGACTTCGAATGCGAGATTAAACGTCACGCGAGACGAATTCTACGATGCAATGCAATGACAATGTCAAAATGTAAAAGAATCGTAAAATATACATATAGCGCACTCGAACCGTACCGGTTAAGGATATTTTAAATACCTACGTATGAACACATGATAGGACGATACGAATTTATGTTTGATATTACGTTGGCTGTATTCATTGAAGATAACGATAGAAGGATAACGAAAAGCAAACTTGTCGGAATAAAATTGATCATAAAGACTAATTCCATCTTTCCTATTTCGCTTGTCCCCTTGCCTCGGCTAAACTTTCTAATAAGAAAAATGAACACAATGCACATGAATAAATTTCACTTTTCACCCGCTCCAGGTGCATTTCACAATAATCACGTGATTGCTTTTTAGGATCTGCTTTATTTCTTAAAAAGTACAAAAAAGTATTACAGAGAAAACGATGCACTGTCCGTCAGCGATGTGGACACAGAGAGATAGACCGACAGATAGACAGAATCCGAGCGAGTTGGTGATATTGCCCAAAGATCGATTCTCAATTTGGTTCATCGTTTGGTTCGTGGTGCTTTACCGGATTTGTCGATCCTGAAAATCCCGATTACGAGTGTCATTTGTGACTGATACCTGAACACACATTGTTAAAGTTCGTGACAGAACGCTACTGTTAAAAAAACGCACACTCCGATTAGATGGGATAGCACTCAACGCGGCTTCTGCTAACACATACCTATTACTAATCCTGTAGTATACTAATGAGAACGAAGATTTTAATGAATCGAATGGAAGAACTACTAACGATGCATCATCTATCTTCAATTCCTATTTACATCTACCTACACTAACTATTACGACTACAGAAACATTACTACATATGATTGATTTTAAGTGTAAGTCTTACAGCAACGGATACTATGTAGATGTAAAGGAGAGGCGTCAAAGGGTGCAGAGAAATAGAAAAGCCTCGCTAAAATAAATCTTTTTATTCCATTAGCACTTACAACGCTATGTAATTCGACTGACATTTGTTTTTCACTAAGCAACATGTCACTCGTATATCGTTTACATTTTCCTAAACACACAATCCTTTCTCTTCCCGTTTTGTAACAATTATTGATTCGACTAGTTACACTTTATTACTTCATCGTTATACCTTTCCTCGTCACTACATTAAATCGTTTTTGTAAAGAGACAATGAAAAGATACCACGAAGTTAATGTAAAGGATAGAAAAGCGATTAATACTGTATTAGACACAACTCATCACACTGAATATCCCTATCATTCAATGATAACGATGTTATACAGAGTGTCTCAGTAATCGTAATACCACCGGACAAGCGATTATTTTACGTGCAAAAATGTTACAAAATATGGAACAATGCTTATCCTTTCACTAACTTCGTTTTAACGAAGTTAAATTTTTAAACCAAACGAATAAGCTTATACTTCTGATCTAACTAACAAGGACTAGCATAATTCACCACTTATACGCCCGTATAAGTAAATCATAAGCGGATCGAATATTCAAATTCAATTTTCTCAACAACAAGCCTTCACACATACACGTGCGCACGCAAAAGAAAACATTTTATTTCGTCTTTGCGGCTAGTGCTTTTATGTAAAATAACTTCCCTCTAGATTGCCCCACAATTATTTAGACGTCCAGTACATAGGCACGAACATAATCATAAATATGCAATTCGTTCCGATAACTATCAGATTTGCCTATCAAATTTGTCAAACCCTGTTATGATATATTATTTAAATGTTAACCACGTCTTAAACGTAACACCTTAACACCTTGAACGTAAAGGTATAAAATCTTTGGTCTGACTGAAAATCTTTTGTACATGCTACAGGTTTTACAAAATTCGGCAGCTTATGTCTTATAAAATTACTTTCTCTCTCTCGCTCTCTCTCTTTCTCTTTCTCTCGCCTTCCTTTCCTCTCTCCCTCTCTTTTCCTCTCATTCCCTGTTCTAAGAAAAATTTTTGTAATTCTCTCTCACTTTTAAAGTCTCGATGTGAGAACGATCACGATTCGTTCGCCACAATGGCTTTATCTACAATTTACATCTATTTGCTTCGAATTACTGGTAATAAATATTATTTCGATAATAAATGTAATACTATACTCGATTATTCAATGCAATTATGATGTATTTGCATTATTATTATTTTCTTTATTTTTTTAAGCTCAGCTAGCCTTCAATATGCAATATAATAAGCAAATTTACATTTACGATCAGGAGTTCGTACACATTGTTTAACAACAATAATTTTTCATGGATCTTTCTTGATAACGAAAATGTCAAAAAAAGTATATTCTTTTCAGAATATGATAAAGCAATCATTTTTCTACGAAACCTAAGGCTGAATGTGCACTTATTTTTGCTTCGTTGTGTCCGTAAGGTCTAAACTAGCCTTTTCTAGATTTGACAATCTTTGCTATAATATTAAATAAACATATTCCAAGTAAACATAAATAACTTCATCTGTATAATATATATTAGTATTCTATTACACTCTTTTCGTTTAGTTCGAGAGAAACGAAAAGGATGCAGTGCAGAAATAACAATTTGGAAAAAATTTGCTGCTTTAATGTAACAGAATTTCCGTATTAAACAAATAATAACACTAAACAAACATAACAATGACTTGTAATGCCAATATTTGCAAAATCCATTGCTTAAATTAGCAAAAGTCTGATCTTTCTAAAATTTATATGTATATCAGAACATGACAATGAACTCCTCGCAACTATTTATTAATTTCGTAGTATCATATAAAATTGCAAGGATTTCAATGCAAGTTTTATGCAGTGTATTACAATTCTGTCATCGACGAGATAAATATATCTCACTTGATAAAAAGAATTACTGAATTGTCTTCCAAAACTTACCACTGCCTTTGATACCTTTGACCTTCTGTTGCTTCTTTTTCGCGTCTGGTGGAATTGATAACGCTTCCCTGCTTGATTCACTTCCTCCTGAACCTGAACTACCTCCAGCCATGTCGGCTTCCTGTACACCGCCACCTCCAGCTTGCGCAGCAAGTGATTTCTTTATGTTAGTGATCTGAGAACAAAATTCGAAAGCAAATTAAACACTCTTATTAGTATTCTAAGGATAGTTGACAACTTTTCTTTAAATAAATGTTACTTACGTCTCTTTGTATTCTCTCTTTGTGATAAGTGGCTTTTTGTTTTTCTATATTCGCTCTAGTAACCTGTTCTTCGATACATGCCAACACAGTATCGCAAGCCTGACCCCAAGCAGCCAATGTTTCACCAACTACACCTGTATCACCAGGTCTGACATCACGTCCCAAACCAGCATAGTCTACTTCTAATTGTGAATTCTTTTGATCCAGTTTGCCATGTATTATGTCTGCGTATATGGCTTCTATTATTAAATCTTCTAAATCTCTAACATTTTTTATGTCTAGTTCTTCCAATAAAACAGAATATGGTATACATCTGGACTTTGTAGCCAATGTTACAATTGTTAAGTGTTGAAGTTTCTTCTTTTGAACAGGTGTTAGTTCTAGAACTCTATTTTTGTTTTCTAAGTACTCTTTGTATGTGCCATATGCAAACAAATTTAGAGTATTCCAATATTCGACATATGGCCCATTTTCTAGTTCTTTGATATTAGGCATATCTAATAGTTCTCCAAATACATGAACGCCTGGTGTTTCCACTGCTTGTTTAATAAGTTCTATCGCAGCTGCACCTTTGGCAGTTTTTGCAAGCAACACAAACTGTTCCAAAGGATTGCTAGCTGACTTTTCTGTAGTAGTTCCTCCAGTCATATTGGACCTGTTAAATAAATTATGAAAATTATTCTAATAGCAGACTTGAATCAATACTTGTACAGAATCTATTCAAAATATAACTTTTTAAGAGAGGTTAAGAATTGCACTTTTGACACACAAGTGTCATTCGAACATTATTAACAATAATCCGCGGATATATCTAATTTAATGAAGATATTTGTAATAAAATACGCGTTTGTTACGTAAGAATATCTTACTTTGTCCACTCTTGTTGTTTACAAATATCGAATTGCTTGTGGCTGCTTGTGGCTACTATATAAATCAGTGTTGGGCACTCCGTGGGATTTTTGTATGTAACTAGGCGTCTAAAACACATGCGCTAATAACGTCACAGCTAGAGATATCACATGATGTCCGCAATCCCGTGTATAGAATAGATGGTGCCCATCACTAGTATAACGGGTATAACGTGTATAATGCATATTCGTAATGTTCAGATCAGACCTTGCATGCTTTACATCCCGCGTTTTATCGAGGATCATTCGTGCTACTGTGCATTCATAATCAATCAATGAGATACCATGATGGAGTACACTGATACCGTAAATAAGGAAAATGGAGCAAAACCTATAATGCGACCACAAGTTGAATCTGGTCTGGAATTGTTCGCAAGAGTGAATGCGAATACTAAACCACGTTTATGTGGCTTTGAAAATACCTTATTTCCAGACGGTCTACGAAATATAGACGTTATAGAAATTGGCGGTGAACGGTCAACTGGGAAGACTCTTCTCCTGTCTCAAATACTCGCTAAATGTATTTTACCAGATCATTATCGAACAATCCGAATCCAAGGACTTGACGCTTCCGTAATTTTAATAAACACCGACCATCATTTTCAAACGTTAAAATTGGTTGAATTGATGAACGGTGTGATAGATGCTGCTAATCAAGCATCAGCTACACGTGTAACAAAAGGATTGAATTTGGATAAGACATCTGTTATTCAAGAGTCTTTGCGTAATTTAAATATTATCGATTGTTACAATAGCGAGCAATTTTCTTTAACTTTGCGTACTCTGGACGACGTGTTCATTAATAACACGAAAATAGTTGTTTTAGCAATTGACAGTATAACTGCTTATTATTGGGAAGATCGTGAAGCTAATATGATTAAATACAATAATTACGTAAAGGAATTGCTGCAGCTTATCAAAAGTCATACAACTTTATTCAACATTTTAACAATTTATACCACATGTTCTGAAAATACTTGTAACAAGAAAAAACAGATTCTACATAATGTTGATTATAAACTACAATTAAGTAAAACAGATAATTCAAATAGATTTTTATGTACTTTACAAACAGAGGGGAATATGAAAAAATTACATTATTCTATTTCATCAAGCGGTATAAAATGGAAATTGGATTGAAAAAGAGAGACTATTTTATTATATTTAATAAACTTTTTTTATTCAGAAGAAACTAACAAAAGAATATTTTATCTACAACATCCAAAGGATTTAATAATCTGGAACCAGCTAATATTAAATTTGGTGATTGCTTATTAACATGTGCCAAAGCTACCTCTTGTACTATTTTTGCTTCATCAGCAGTAATTCCTCCAACAACATATATTAAAACATAAGGATTAGAATGAGGATGCCGCTTTGTTTTGCCTCCAAGAAGTAAACTACAACACGAGAAAATGTTCAATAACATAATTAGCAAATTAGGTTCGTATGTAATAAGGAGAAGAAAACAAAAATGTTTACTTAAAACCAGCTGAGATAAGCGAAGCTGATTTTTTACGAATATCCCGCAATTCTCGAGTCCTATCTGCACTGAACACATCCTTAGTTATTTGTTCCAGAATTCCAGTGTGTTTAATCACTTCTTGAGAATTTGTCATGAAGTATCTGTAAGGAACGATTGTTAACTTAATGAAAGTAATGCAAGAAACATTTTTTTAAACAATTAACCTGTAGTCTTGCAGTGTCAAACGTTGTTCTGCTATTAATCGGAGAATATCACTAATACGCGTTGCGATTCTACACGCTGTTTCTCGTGCTGCAGGAACATCGTTTGCTCCTGAAACAAAAATAATTATATAATAATCTGCATCATTATCTTTTATCTTTATATAATAATCTGTATTTACAATTTTCTATTATTAAACAATATATACCTGATAGTAATAAAGTGCGTTGATAAGTTGATTTAGTACTAGTAAAAGGGTTTTCCTTTAAGGCCTGGAGATCTTCAAAAATCGCATCCGCAACTGATTCTATTAGCTGACGTTCTTGTTGTGTGGAAAACCGAATCTGCGTTCCCGCAAGAGCATAAACGTGTATTAATAATGCCAGTAAATTCTCAGTATTCAACCCTCTGTGAATTCGAGTTCGAATAATGTTACTCAACTGAAAAACCATTTCATTTATTTTTACCAAGCATAATTTTAGTGTACTCATGTAATACCGAAATTGATTAATTACCTGTAACAATATGCTCGAGGATTCGCGACTGACGGAAAGATTCTGTAAAGCTAATTTCTCTAAGCTGGTAAGTAACTCTTGCTGCCCAGCCGTTTGCGATGTTGATGCTTCAATTATTGCTAAAATACACTGAAATGTATTTGAGAACTAACTACTGCGCTAATTAAGTCAAAATATGGAAATCAAAAACTAAATGTAGGTACCTCTAGTTTCTCTATATACACTGTCAGAGAATCGTTATTTGTAGTTTGAATCTTGTTAAGAACTTTTTCCAAACTACGTCCAGAAATTCTAGTTGACATTTTCAACTTAGGACTATCTTTCGTCAAAACCATGTCATTCAATAATTGATTAGCTTTGTTTAATAACATTTTTTCCTTTTGTGAAATAAAAAGGTCCATCATATTTTTTTCTACGCTCGCTAAACACCCTGGTACATTGTAGGATTTCAAAGATTCCTTGAAGAATTACAAAAAAATAATAGATAAATATTTGGGACAATTAATTTTAGAATAAAATGAAGATTAATGGTTTACCGTTGCCGTTCCAAACACAGGTTCCATATTAATAGCCACATCATTGTCATGATGTGGCAACCGTGGAAGTGTTCGTAATATTTTTGTGAGGAAAGATTCGGTACTATTGCTAGTAGCTGTACAAAGATCCAATGTTCTATCAACCAAGATAAGGGAGACCCCTATTTCTGGAACTTCTGAGGAAACCTGTACAAATAGCACTTAGTAACATACTTTTTAGATGCTCCTTATTCTCTAATACTCACAGCTCGTTGATTTATACTAGATATATAATTTTCTACATTCTCTGCAAGATGATCACTTAGCCTTCCAATTGAATAAACATCAATTGTGGCATTTATACTGTCAAAAAGATTACAAAATGAATATGCCAACAGATTCAAATTAATCAATGTGTCATTTGGAATGTTTGTATCTAAAGGCGGCATCATATCTCCAAAAGGAGGCGTGACAAACAAATCCTTATTTAAAAATGCAATAAAAATTGGTATATACGTAATATCAACAATAAATTCCTAAAACAAGAAATTCACTTTACTGATAACTGGAAGGAACTAATAAGTTTGAACAATTAAATAAATGTAGGAATGATTAATTAACGAACTTTGAAAATATTTCCTGAGGCCATCCAAGTCTTAATATCTCTCTTTAAATTAATGTAATTTAATTCCTGTTCAATGGGAAATATTCCTGTAGAACTGACGGTACAACAAGGTGCACTGCAGTAAAGTAAGCAGACGTCAAATGTATTTTTGGCCAGAATCATTTTTATTGTTCGCTGATAAAATGCTGGATCCCCTGAAGTTGATATAATTACAGCTTTCTTGGTACCTTTGACTTGCTCATACTAAGAGTAATAGGGAAACATGTGTTACTTCAAGGATCCTATTACCATTTCTTCCTTACTTGAAAAGTACATACTCGAAAATGATGCATGCCAAATTCATAGACTGCAATCGCTCCAGCATCCTTCAATGCTAAATATCCTTTGCCAGCTGTGTACCAGTGCAAACACTCAATTGCACAATAATCAATATAAACTGCTGCATTGCGAACCTCAGCAAAAATGTTCGTCCAACAATCGGAAATATATTTGTTTATTTTCAATGTAATATCCGTCATTTCTTCGTATTATCTGTAACTTTTGATGGACAATAACAGTGTTTAGAGTTTGGGAGGTGAGGTTGGGGTTGGGACACGGACACGGAACTGAGCCAGCTCAAGCTTGTGTTAGTTCTTTATGGGTTTCTAGGCGATAGTTTTCGAAGCTTCGACAGAAAGATCGGGATCATTATAGTCGCTAAGAAGTCTTGGGGATTTCGACCCTCGAATCACAAATTTATGACATAAATATCGTCGTCCTTGGGGATTTCGACCCTCGAGTCATAAAATTGCCTTTTTGGCACCTAAGAAGCTACCTGAAAGTGAACAGCGCGCGGAATTTGACGCTTCCTTTGTTCCTCGATCTGCAGACTCTCGACAAAATCACTGAGATCTTTTAAAGTAAAAATAAAAATATAAACATATATATCACACAATATTATTAACCGTACTTGGATACATATGCAATTTAAATAAATATTTTTTACTAAATTCAGACAATTAGAAAGCGTACCACAAATTCGGGTTCAAATTAATGGAGTTGCACCCAAACGGATGAAGAACAACGAGGCGATCCAGTACAAATAGAATATAAAGTAAATACAAATTTCTGTATACAGGGAACACAAGCGTTTTTCAGGTCGTAACAAATTTCTTTTTGTCTTAATTCGAACATAATTAAACCCAATATTTATTTTCGTATCCCCATTTCTCCTCAAATTCGAAGCTCATTTATACAGATTTTCTCCTAAAAAATATTGATAATTATTAACAATACGGGTGCAAACATCTCGTAATATTGGCTGGTCTTTATTACATATTAGCTAGCGTTTTAATTTATAATGGTTCTACAGGCGCGTATCAACATTTACGAATAGTGGGGAAAGCGACTAGTGTGGGGAAACATGATTTGCCTATGCCTGTTGTAAACGCTAAACGTTGAACTGAACATGTCAGATCCCTGCAAAAAAAAGCTGAGGCAGTACTAATATGGGATACATGCAAAACCCGGGCGTGAGCATTCTCATTTCCTCTCCGTTCCTCTCTGGCACTTGCTGGCACTGCATTAGAATTGGCATTCTTTTGGAAATAGCAGTATTTCTCTGTAGATGGCAACATGTCCGATCTTTTTTAAGCACTAGGGCTAGTGCATCTAGGAACAGGGCTGCCAAAAAATCGTATCCCATCGTATCCCATGCCCCTTCCACCAGCAAATTGGCTCGATTCCCCTCTCGCGATGGTCAGCAGAGAGGAACGTCACGCAGGGGTCTCAGAATTTATCCCTCGGCCGGAAAGTGGGGACAACGCGACCATGGTGGGGACTGGTACTTGATAGGTTCGCTTCGCGAAGGCTCATGAGGAGAATAGTAGTGGGGATCGAAATACGGGAAAAAGAGGGGAAGCGAGCCGTGGGCCGTGCGGGATAAATTCTGAGACCCCTGACGTCACGCCGTTCCCACTATCGCAGTGCGAGAGGGGAATCGAGCCAAGTTGCTGGCGGAGGGGATATGGGATACAATTTTCTGGTAGCCCTGTCTAGGAATAAGGAGTATGGCCGCAGTACACTTTGGTATGGCGACTAGTTCTGGTGAGTGTAAAACAGTGTAAAATTTACCTGTTGATAATCAAATTGGATTTCGCTGAGGAGGAAATTATCGAATTATTGTAACTCCAACGAGGCGAACCGCCTCCAGCAAACTCCTCGATTAACACGATATTCTGCTCTAATGAGCTGGTCACTATTTTCATACATAACAAGTGTAACCAAACGATGTACCAGCATCTCAAGAGTACGAAAATTAGGAAAGAAGTATTGTCATTATCTATACATGTAGCATAAGCTGCTGGATGATGGTACGCAACGTGACAAATGCTTTGTGAACAACTTGACAGATCAGGATATGTCAGTGATTTCATTCACGTGTACAGAGATAAATAAGAATGTAAAGTAATTGACGTGTTTACCAGCATAATTAGGTCTCCTTGTTTTTTTTTTTTAAATCTGTGTATAAAAAATTTCGTATGGGAGAATGGCAATTCGTATCGCATTAGAATGTGGGCACACATCAATGTTACGTATGCGTCCCACCCCTGAAGGGTACACTCATGATTGGGAAGTATTTGTGCGTGGTATGGACAATGCTGATATTCATCACTATGTGGAAAAAGGTAAACATAATTCTGGGTACATGTTTAATACATTTGGATAGTACCAACCAAACCGTTTTCTGATAACATGTCATTTGAAATTTCAGTGGTCTTTCAATTACATGAGACATTCCCAAAACCAAAGAAGATCTTAAAAGACCCACCGTTTGTGATAAAACAATCTGGTTACGCTGGCTTCGAAATCCCCATTCATATTTATTTGAAGAACAAGGACGACGGCAACAAAAGGATAGAAATTTTATATGACCTTAATTTGCAAACCAGTGGTCCTGCATACACAAATGTCATAAAACACATTGAAACTATTAGCAATCCTTCAGATGAGTTTAGAAGAAAACTGTTGAAGGGTGGTGGTGTAAGTATATTTTAATTGTTCTTTCTAAGAGTATAGAATCTGCAGGGGCTCGAAGTAGTACCCATTAAATTGGCCAAATATATAGATTTAGAGGACTATACTTTGCATCCTTATATAACAAGGTTTTTGGGTTGTGTATATAATAATAATATTTGGATTGAATCTGGCATGCTCCCATCGTAGTTTAATCAGAATAGAGTGATATTTAGTAAGATATACAAAATAATAATA
>NW_017133406.1:414799-439970 GCF_001652005.2 Ceratina calcarata | reverse complement strand
TATATTTTCAAAGAGATACTTAAATCACGCGATTATGCTAGTTCCTCATACTATTACACACGTTAATAATATATGGTGAATAATATATGTTTAGATTCCTGTATCGACGTCCGAATATTCATCTGAGAAGAGTGAGACAAAAACCCCAACTATGGTTAGCAAACCAAAGTTGAGTGGGAGTGATTCAAAAAGGCACAAAAATGTAGAATCGAAAACTTCAAATTCCTTTGCTGAATTATTTGGAACACCGTTGAAACCTACGAAGGTTTCCCAAGACACCAAAAAGCTTACACAGCCTGAAAGATCATCTGCTTCTAAGTCATCAGTTACCACAGAAAAGTCTGATAAGGTGGATAAAGCAAAACTTAAAGATAGCCCTCACAAGGATGGTAAAAAGGAAAAGCTAGATGATAAAAAGGATAAGAAAATTAAAGATCAATCGAAAGATAAAACTCGAAGTAAAGAGAAATCAAAAAGGCCTCCGAGTCCGGGAAATAGAAGCCATTCTAGCCCTTCGAATAAGAGACCTTTGTCACCTCCAGCCATACCAGTAAAGAAACCTCCTAGTCCTCTTCCCCCTCCAAAAAGATCAGCTTCCCCAAAGCCTAAAGATAAAGAACTGAAGAAAGTACCCGCAGAAAAGGAGAAAGAGAAGAGTAAGGAGAAAGTTAAAGATAGCTCGAAGAATATTGCCGACTCTTCAAAAAGTGAGAAGAAGAAAGATAAGAAGAAGCACAAGGAAGATCGGGATAAAGAGCGGAAAGATAAATATAAGGATGGAGAACAGTCTAGTTCGAAAGAACCGATGAAAGTTACTGAAAAGAAAAATGACAAGCCGGAGAAATCAGAGAGAGCAGAGAAAGAGAAGAATCAAGAGTACAAATCTACGAAAGATGGAAGAAAGTCACCAAAACCTCAAAAAGAAAGTGAGAAACCAAAGGATGACAAATTGTTGAAAATTGAAAAATCGGAAAAGACTGAGAAAACTGATAAAACGAAGGACGGCAAAACTGAGAAAGACAGGCAGAAGCACAAGCACAAGAAAAGGGATAAAAAGGACAAGCGAGATAGTAGCAAAGATAGGGAGAGAAAGGAGAAACGAGAAAGGATAAAATCGTCAGTGGATAAACAAAATAACGTGCCTAATGCTTCTGTAGCTAATCCTCTCTCAGCTCTCTTGGCAGAAATTCCGGAAAGAGACAGTAGTGATTCAGCGCCATCCGTAGATGAAGATTCTTACTCGGAATCAAAATTAGTGCCTACTATTAAGAAAGAAACAGAGAATTTGACAGTATCTACACCGCCTACAGAAATGGCTAAACCACTTTCGCCTGCAATGCCAATGATGGACATCAAGAAGGAGAAAGTAGAACGAATTAAAAGGGAGAAACCTAAGGGAAGTAAAGGGGAGGAAAAGGAGACGCGGAAGAGGAAACGAAAAAGTGATAGTAAACTTGACGATGAGCCAGCGATCAAAAGGGAAAAGGATAGAGGTCATTCAACATCTCCTACTTTAGAACCTGTGTCGTCGAGTCAATCGCCAGTCGTAGTGGACCAGGAAATGGTTCATGTGAAGGAGGAACGTAGTGTCAAGGAGGGACAAATCATTGAAAAGAATGTAGAAGTGGAAGCAGAACAAGTGGCCCCCGATTCAACGAATAGTACTTTAGTTGATTCCGATATGGGAGAACCGCCAGTGTTTTCGGAAGATTACGTGTCACAGTTGAAAGACTTGCAGCAAAAAATAATGACTTTGCAAGATAACGAGGAATTACAAAGAGTTGTTCAGGTAATTGCGGAAACTGGTCAATACGAGATCACGAAAAAGACGTTTGACTTTGATCTGTGTGCTTTAGATCGTAGAACGGTACAGCGTTTGCAACAATTCTTTGCATCGTGACCGTCTATAGTTTAGGTCAGAATATTCTTTATAACATATTAATATTCTATGTATATTAAGTCATTAAGTTATATGAGCTTACAAGAGAGATTCTTTCAAACAAGTAATTTGTACATACATAAAGTCCTAAGAAACTCTTTTAGGTATTAATTTTCTCTGTAAGAGAAGAAGAATCCATTTTTATCTGGACAAATAACTTGAGTGTTCGTATAGATATGTTTGTTTTAATTTAATGATTGTTCATATTCAATTCTACCGCATAACAATGCATAAATTATGCACAACAAAAATTTCGATCAAAAATCGCTGCAAGACATGAGAACATCTATCCCTCATTAATCACAAGATCACGTTATTTTCATAGATTTTTACATATTTCCAGCACTTGTTATTTTTACATTATTTTGTACATATTTAATGTATAATCTGTATAAAGTATAGATTGGGAATTTTATGTTGTCATTATTTAACATAAAGGTTTAACTGTTTCTCTGGGAACATTGGAATATAATCTACAATGCATTTATTCACGTTATATAGACGTGAAATACATTCTTTTTAATCATGAATATGAAGAAAGTTATTGACTTTTATAATAGTCCAGATTGTTCAAAGATTTTGTGCATCGCATCACTTTGTAACATAGATATATTCTTGATATCTCGCAAAGGATTTGACCTACGGGTTCATATGCCAGAACCGGAGACATCCATTGTATTTATTAATACTTTCATGCACGACCTACACGACGTGACGGACGTGACTGCAAGCAAACGAAACGATCATTTTTATCTATTGGATGTATTCGGTATAGAATTTTAACGAGTTTCTGCAACCTCCTAAATATTTAGTAGTACAATCGGCGCAAATTTTTATCTAATCACTTATGTAAACCACTTTGCAAGTATTAGCCCGCATTAGTATAAGTTTGAAAAGAGCGAGTAATATTAATATGTCATGAACAGAAAATAGTTTGTCAGATTCTTAGCCACGAATGTTCATTCTCAATAATTTTGTATAAACGTGAATGTTTATCGTTTTAACTGGAATGTAAATTAATATTTCGTTTCGCGAATACAGCACATAAATAGGTAACTGTCATTGTTTTTGTCTTGTTCAGGACATACGGAATACGTACTCGCTATCAATATGTCTATACGGATGATTCATTCACGGTGAAAAATGTGAAAATATTTTTATCTGCTTTTTATCAAAAGTGACCATCGGACAAAGATCTAAGATGGTACTTTACTGAATTGTCTAGATAAATCATCCGACATCCACATCCGAAGTGACAAATCTAAATTTGCTTTGATCATATGCTATTGTTCGTTTCACTATCGCAAAGTATCATTGAGTGGTCATGATTTTGCGTGCAATTGATACACCAAATAGTGTCTAATGTTTTTTAATACTGTTATAAATAATGGAGATTGCATATTAGATAAATACCGTGGTACTTTGTATAGTTTTTTTGCAGTATGTTATTTATTGTATTAGAGGGAACCAGAGAAGCCCTGAATGTCGATCGAATGAGAAAGTTGGGTAATTATTGAGACGATTATACTTGCGTGATTTTGTAGTGTGATGTTGAACAATTTTTGTACGTACTCACTGCTTGGACTTGGTTTCCGAAATATTCTAAAAAATGTAATCAATACGCATGATAATTATTTATAAAAAAGCAGCGCACCAATTTCGATGATCTTGAAATCGGTAAGGAGAACATGTAATGATCACCAGAAGTTGTTTAATCGAAATCGTACTTGTAGAAGTATAATATTTTTGTGTTTATATGGAAAACGTGTTGTTAAAAGTGTACTCACAACATTTTTGGGTTAGTAAAAACGGAAGATAATGATGGGGAAATCAAGAATAACCGCATAGTCGAAATTAAAACAAATTCAGTGGATTTGTTTCTAATTCGCATTTAAATTTTTGACAATTAATCTATGATATTTACTTGTTTCATTGGAATTGAATCTGCTGAATGGTATATTATGTCAGCATTAGACTCTCGTCTAGGCAAGGTGAGAGTGTATTTGCATCGCGCTCGTCTTGTCTTATGTTGCCTTGTCTCATCTGATCATTGCTCGGCTCCGAATTGTTGGTAAGATAAGCATGTAGCATGATACGTTTCAGTAAAAGTCTCGACGAAATGTTCAGCGAAGGCGAGACATCTTGATGAGAGTGTACTGCTGGTATTAGAAATCAAAGGAATTCTATTTGAACAAGGGCATTACATATTAAGTATCTGCAGGATAATATTTGTACTATATACTCTGTTATTAGATTTAAATCAACGGAATTGTCATTTACACTCATACACTGTCACCAGTTAGTAAATTAATTTGAAATCGGTTACCTATCAGAATATAGTATGATTTGTCGAATATTGAGAGTTAAATTCAAATTTCCTGTTGCATTAGTGTATTCCACTCCTGATCAATAAGATTTCAAAGAGAGTTGTTCGAATGGTCTGTTCGCATGCCATAATATGTATATACTGAACTTTGTCATTTTGTGAATACATTATACGACGCGTGAGTTAGCTACGAGATTACAGAAAAAGTGATCCTTTGGTTGAACGGTTGTATTGTCGAATCAGTTGTTTTTTTATTGTTTTTTTTGTCTCAGTATAAGTGCATACATAGAGGTGTGCAAGAACTCGAAAATATCGGGTCGGGTCGGATCCAGTTTTCCAAGAACATTGGAATTCCCGAGACTTTTGAGATCCTCAACAACTCCACTTTGATATAATTTCGAAAATTATAAAAATATGATAGGTAGAATGTGGTACAAATGTAATAAAGAAGTATGTTATTAATATGAGATTTTATTTCGGCTTTTGTATGTAAAGGTGCTGTCTACCTATCGTCATTTTATAGTTTTCGTAACTTCTTAGAAATATTGCAACTCTCGAGAATTTAATTATTTTAGGGAATAAAGATATTTTCTGGAATCTCGGCAATCCCGTACTATAAGAAACTCTCGTAACGCGACTCGCCCCGTCCCGAACGTCGAGTTCTCGCTCATGTTTGTACATAATACATATGTATACATATACAGAATGTTTGCATTTTAAGTGTGTATGCTTTTATTATTATTATTTGTTTTGTAGATATTTAATCATGTTTCGAAACCGAAGTCATTTTTATTTTTCGCCTGCACGAGTTTAATTAATCAATTTTGATGGGTATGTTCGTACGTGTTCAAATTGGTGCGTATATTATGTATACATAAGTACATATGTATATTGATCATGATAAAATGGTCTTGAGCCTTGAATGATGTTTTTTTAAGTAGATTAATATTATGTCAGGACGATGCACAATTGCGCAAACCGAAGTCTCTCGGCGATCAAGAAATGAAAATTGTAGATAGCAGAGAATCGTGCGTAGAATTAATCTTATCCTATCAGGATATAGTACAAGATAGCACTCCTAAATTGATATGCCATTCGGTGTACATTTCTACGTTCAATGTACATTTAATAAGTACCTTTGGTGACTAATAAATATCTTATATACATGTGCCTCTATTAAAAACAAAATACGTCACGATACTTTTTGCATTGAGAAGAAGAAAAGAAGAAGAACACGAGTAATGCGTATATTAATATACACGTAAATAAGGAACACCAGCATTTCTTGTTTATTCCATTTTATAATTATTTAATTTTTTTGTACTCGTTTCCTGCTACTGAAAAGACCTAAACATGCGTACATACCTATACATATTGCATAGAGAATTATAATGAGACGATAAATAATAAATCATCGTTAAAGGAAGGCAAGAGTATTTTTCCAATCACAGGATCTATCAAAAGCCTTTCGTAATTAGTAACGTATACCATATTACAGCAGTTTATTGGGTCTTGTGTAATATTTTGTACAACAGTGTAACAGAATAAATTTCCTTACGGATATCTCCATACAATGACCATCTTCGTCGCGGTAACGTCGCATAATTAGATAAATAATATCCGATCCTCGGCAGAGACAATCTTTGGCCCAAGCTTCTCTCGCTGATCGTGCAACGACGGTAGTTGTAGGTAATAATATTTTAAAGCCCATCGTGCGGAACCGTTCATTCCCACGCATGAATTAATGTAGGAAGCATAAAAGAACGAAATATCTTAGTATCCCGCCAGTTCAGCGAACGTGGAGTCCATCTCGTCGGCGAGTGACTTGTATCTGTCCTTGTTGATGCCCAATTCGTCTGGAAAAGTATGGAAACCAGTTGAGTCCCTGTTCTCTTTTCTATTTTACACGGCTATATGTCTAATCAATAATGTTCCTACGCAATTTCTACTCGGTTTACAATGTGTTTGCCCGATAAACAGATACATCATTCGTTCGAGAATGGTATCAACGAGTTTTCCTGTTTATCAAGCAAACACGGATCGATATACTACTTATTTTAATGAACCTAAGTCACGGTTTAGAATTAATGTGGACATCGACATCGTCGCTTGTTCGCTATGGAAAGGATGCTAAAAACCTAGGCTAGAAAAAAAAAATCATTAGGTAAAATTATGTATTCTGGCATACTGGCACTCGTCCTAAAAAAAAAGCACACTTATAGCCCTAAAAATCTGTGTGTAAACGTCACACAACATAGTGTGTCTGTGTGTTTGTACGTTTATATGGAGACAAAATTTTATACTAAAAGCATGTGTGGAAGCGAACGTTAAACAAAAGCGTTAATACATGTTCATTCGATGCATGCGAGAATCGTGAGGTATAGTATACCTTTGCACGAGTGTAAGACAAAACAATTTTGCGCGGGGATTCGGCAAATGCACATGACGTACGATGGCCCATATAAATGTGCGAAGCTTTGTCTGTTTTTTAAACTTTATTCTGTTAAGCGCCTTGTGTGCTCGTGTGTTCTTGTACGCGTATATTAAAGGACAATGCCCAATGAACGACATACTAATTAAATAGTTCTTAAAAAAAAAAGATCAAGCGAAGCATTCCCATCGGACGAAGTACGAACAAAACATGAACAATAAGAGAACTAAATTGAACGAAAGTAATCTTGAAGATGAACGATGATCGATAAACAATGATATACGTAAGCGTGAACCACACAAGAAAAAAGCAGAACATATAACGCCTTTTTATCTTTCTTCTGGTATTCTATCTTGTGAAAAAAATGTTTGTTAAAACGGTAACGAAAGATGGACTCAATTTTAAAAGCTATTACAGCGGAATAGAAGAATAATAGCTAAAGCGAAAAAGTATTTTCGGTATAAACGAGATAACGTGATAGAAACGGATAAATATGTTCCGTGTAGTGGAATAAACGAAAAACATTTGAAACGAGTATGAGATATCTTTTTTTTTTTTTAGTAGCCAGAAAGCTCAGAGAATGTCTTGTCCAATTCTTCGCAAATCGTTTTGCGTTTCTCCTTCTGCTGGTGCAATACGTCTGTAAAGAAAATTAGTTGTGTTGCACAATCAAGAAGTGTCGCTCATTAACGCGGATATTTAGTAACAAACACTACCTTCTCAATCTCTGTAATCATAAAACGAGTGAAAAATTGATATTTTTATTTTACTTAATTTACTCTATTAAATGCCCTCAACACAGAGATGTTGCTTGGTTTAACTAAATGTCAATTTAGCCAAATTTTTAGGCGAAATTAATTTTTTTTATATGCAGCATTTCATGAAATATTTTTAACGACGACGGTAGCTAGTGAATTGAACACGCATATAGAATTTGTATACTGCGAAATCGAAGAACGGAAATGTTGTCATTTTGCCAGATTACGTTAGCTGTCTAAATTCGGTGCAAAGAACTCTGAGAACATTCTGTAGTAACAAATACGTAATATGAAAAATAAAAATAGAAGGCAAATTATACTCATCCTTAATTCGTGAAATGGCACTGCTCGGATGTGTAAATAACAATTAAAAAAAAAGATAGAAAAGTAGGATTGAAGACTGACCTTCGAGCCTGTCGACCTCCTTTTGAAGTTTCTTGACAGTTTTCTCAGCGAATTCGGCGCGGGCTTCGGCTTCCTTTAGTTTCACTGTCAAGGTTTTGAGTTGGCGCTTGAATTCCTCGACTCTTTGATTAGCCTAAATGAACGAAAAACGATAAAGTTAAATGTGAAAGCCACATTCGTTAATCAAACTTTATTTTAGAGTGATAATGAATACGATTAATTCACCTTTTCTTCTGAGACTTCCAAAGATTTCAAGCTGTTACCGACAACTTTAAGTTCCTCTTCAAGCTCCATGATCTTACTGAAATAATGAGAGAGATTTTTTTTTTTTTTAGTAGCCAGAAAGCTCAGAGAATGTCTTGTCCAATTCTTCGCAAATCGTTTTGCGTTTCTCCTTCTGCTGGTGCAATACGTCTGTAAAGAAAATTAGTTGTGTTGCACAATCAAGAAGTGTCGCTCATTAACGCGGATATTTAGTAACAAACACTACCTTCTCAATCTCTGTAATCATAAAACGAGTGAAAAATTGATATTTTTATTTTACTTAATTTACTCTATTAAATGCCCTCAACACAGAGATGTTGCTTGGTTTAACTAAATGTCAATTTAGCCAAATTTTTAGGCGAAATTAATTTTTTTTATATGCAGCATTTCATGAAATATTTTTAACGACGACGGTAGCTAGTGAATTGAACACGCATATAGAATTTGTATACTGCGAAATCGAAGAACGGAAATGTTGTCATTTTGCCAGATTACGTTAGCTGTCTAAATTCGGTGCAAAGAACTCTGAGAACATTCTGTAGTAACAAATACGTAATATGAAAAATAAAAATAGAAGGCAAATTATACTCATCCTTAATTCGTGAAATGGCACTGCTCGGATGTGTAAATAACAATTAAAAAAAAAGATAGAAAAGTAGGATTGAAGACTGACCTTCGAGCCTGTCGACCTCCTTTTGAAGTTTCTTGACAGTTTTCTCAGCGAATTCGGCGCGGGCTTCGGCTTCCTTTAGTTTCACTGTCAAGGTTTTGAGTTGGCGCTTGAATTCCTCGACTCTTTGATTAGCCTAAATGAACGAAAAACGATAAAGTTAAATGTGAAAGCCACATTCGTTAATCAAACTTTATTTTAGAGTGATAATGAATACGATTAATTCACCTTTTCTTCTGAGACTTCCAAAGATTTCAAGCTGTTACCGACAACTTTAAGTTCCTCTTCAAGCTCCATGATCTTACTGAAATAATGAGAGAGATTCATCGTTGTAATAGCAATTAAATATTATTTTGAAATCATCAGTTTATCATATTGAGTAGAAATGCACTAAAATTACAGATTACTATATTTGGACCAAACCGCGATTATCGTAGTAACTTACGCTTCACCAGACTTGACTCGATCTTCTGCAACTTCCAGCTCGTCTTCAACGAAGGCCAGCTTTCGCGATACCTCGTCCGATTTTCCATCAGCGTCCTCAGCGAGTAAACGTGCTTCTTTCAGTTGATTCGTTAACTGATCCATTCTCTCCTCATCCTGCTGTGCACGGTTTTCTAATACTTTGCACATACTGTAATTACGTTCATCAATATAATTTTATCCAGTGTGAGAATATGTAACTTCACAATTGATTTTTCTTCAATATGTACCGGCTCGATTCATCAGCAGCCTGAGAAGCTTCTGCCAACTTAGCGGTAGCGGTGTTCAATCGCTCTTCAGATCTCTCCAAGTCCTCCTCAATCAGTTGAACTTTCCGGTTCAATGCGGCGACCTCGGACTCGGCCTGAAATTAAAAAGCTCCGGATGACATACTGACCCTCGTCTCTTCGAACAAAAAGATTGAAACAAGGGGAGTAGAACGGGGCGATTTTTTTTAGGTCACGAGATGCTGTAATAATTGTAAAATTAACGATGAGTCAGGTCTTAAAACGAGCTAACCGCGGTATAAATATAAATAAAACATCGCTGGTGAAAAATTGGCTTGGATGCGTTCCAACTGAACAGCTGGAACGTATTTTTTTCTAATTGCATCGAGAAATCTTACGTTGGTTAGAGCCTTCTCCTTCTCTTCGAGGTCTTTGTTCGCTTGTTCCAGGGCCTGTTTGTTGGATGAAAGATCGCTCTCCACCTGATTGAGTTTCTTCTGCAAGTCGCTGACTTCTTCAAGGACCTTGTCCGCGCGCATGTTAGCGTCCTTCGCCTGCCCTTCGCAGGCGTCGGCTTTATCCATCGCGTTATCCTTCTCAAGCTTCATCGCTTGCATCTTCTTCTTGATCGCGTCCATGATGACGACCTTTTTCTCTTACTGGCTTCGTTCAAGAAACTGTTGAGTTCGCTGAAATCGGCCATGTTTCCTTTTATTGAGCGATTACACATCCGACAAGGAGTGGTTGCCTTGATTAGAAGCGTTAGATGCTTAGGATATGTGATGATTTAAAACCATCGTAAGCTTGCTGTTCATGACGTTACTAGTTTAATACAGTATAATAATATTTCTCAAACAATTGGATTTATTTAGTAGATATTGACCATTGTGGAATCTGAGGTTTGAGTACACAGTAATAGTTTAACATAAATGAGGGCATCGTTTGTGTGTAAAATGTAAAGCATACGCGAGTCGTCATCGTTTTAACCCTGAAAATAGATGAGCCAGCGCGCGGTCGAAACCGCAAGGAGGAGTTGGATAAAGCGCGATGCATATTTTTCGATCCTCGCGAGTTCTGCGATACCGTCATTCGGCTTCGCGGGGACGTGGAAAGGGGCAGATCGTTGCGTCTACGGAAATAGCACCCATAGGCAGGCTCTATAAATATGCGCGGTACGGCGCGGCGGCCGAACGTCGAGAGGCCGCGGGGCTAGGAAGCCAAAAAGCACGCCGCGTAACCCAGAAGAACGGACTTTACTTGGCCGCCACCGACGACCGACATTCGATCTAACTGCCGCGTATTAATAGCATTTACGAAATCATCGTCGCCATCGCGATCCCGCGTTTACAGATTCTCAGGATTTGTCAAGAATATTTGCCTTCTTCATTCGGTTCATCGTCATTCTTTTCTATTTATTCAAAATGATAAGACGATGCTGTGATTTCTCAGCTTTCAGCCGCGAATACGCAAATTATTTGTGTTGTAAGAAGATTATAATTCGTTAACGAAATATTAATGGGTTAAGAATATTCATGACTGAATGCAAACAATATAATGCTACGGGAAGACAATGAATGTTCCCGGTTGATTAAATTCGTAAATTATATTAATCGTTTACTTGTTGAATGGCATAACGTTGTTCGATACTGTTTCTGGATATTAATAGCATCTGGAAGATTTTGGCATCTGGTTACTCGCGAGTGCCAAAATGACATCAGAAAGCAGATTCTCAATGGTCAATAACAGCATCAGCTTTTTCGAGTTATTTAACCGCAAGCATGCATTGTTAAGTACTTATTTGACAAATTTAATTACGGGAAGAGGATTAGCGGGGTATTGAAAATGTTAGGCGAATGCTACTTACGACATTGCGTTACATCGAGCTTGAAAGCAAATTCTTGAAGCGTTAGCGGTGTTGCTGTTAATTATCAGCTGTTAATGTGTCGCGAATGCATCCATGATATCGTTGATGATTCTGCAACCATTTAAATCATTGCTATGATTTTTGTCAGAAAAAATTTTTGGTAATCATTTATAAGTAAAAGTTTTACATATTGGCAGTAGAAGAAAATAGTTCATGTAAACGAAACGATTTGATGACGAAAATTGAATAAACACAATATTTTTATTATTGTCAATAGTGTATGCTATTATACCACTTTACTCGATATTTTAAGATTTGATAACGAGAAGTTCAGTATGCGAAAGTTATATCTATTATTACTAATTGTAAGTAGTGTTAGGAGATAAGCGCTACTTACGAGCATCGTCAAAGCAGAGCATTATGTAAAACCTCGAAGGCAAAGCACACTAGCGATAAGCCACTTCCAGAAAGGTAGCATTGTCTCCGCGGAAGCCAAACCCTTTTGTACATGAGTTTTATCGAAGCTGGAGCTTGTTAGTCGACGAAGCAGCTCCGTTGTTAACGTCAATAAGCGATCTTCAGGCGGGACTCCGTCGACGAAGAACAAGATGTTCTTCATCAATTTTACACCAGTAAAAAATTCCACGCACTCGTTCATCCACATCTTTGCTTTCTTTCACACTCGCGGCGCGAACACCGATTTATCGCGCACGCTGATCAAAGCGTTGATCTTGATAACAGCTAGACAATAGAGGTAAAGCTACCCGCGGCAGGGAATCGTCGTGAATTTTTCACTTACCTAACCCGAGCGAGCAGAGTGGCGCGAGTCGAGTGTCCCGAGGGTGTTTCGGAGAGTTTCCTCTTCGACGAGGACGTGTGTTAACCAAGCCGGAGCCGAACCCGAAGGTGGGGAGCCCAAAAATGGATCGCCGCGGAAGGTTCTACGGGGGTGGGGCCGTGCACGTTTATTTTCTGCACGCACGTCCACGAAATTTCTCTCACCTTCCAATCAGGAGACACTGGCTGGATCGAACGGTCCTCGGATATGCGTATCACTTACAAATCATGAACGAATGCTTTTCATCTAACGATCAGACGATCGATGTAGATTTTATCGATCAATGGTTTGACTACGATTATTCGTTGTGTATCAACTGGAAGGATCACAGTAGCTGTAATTAGATCAGTTTTATTATAACGACATATAACAGTAACGTAACAATAACTATGACATATATTTTTTCTATGTTGGTCGTTAGTACATGGCAATTGAAACGAGAGCACAGGATAGAGATTGTCCGTGCTTCAACCACGGTTTATTCTTTGCTCCTATTTTTGAGAGTTTTGTAGCACGTTGTACAGCGAGTAGGAACTTTTAAGCAACTACAATTTAAACAGTCGGATAAAAACAATAAACATTTGGTCGTGTAACCAGTATTAAAAGAAAATCGTATGGAAACAAGTGCAATGTTACTAACGTTCATGAAGAAGTCGATGTTCACTGTGATTACGTGCACACTGTCTAATTCTATAGGTGACAGCGTCCGAGTCATCGTGATTAGAAGTATTTTTTTAGCGTCTGTATTCAACCCTGTCCAATCGATTTGAAAGATCGCGTCAGCTAGATCGACGCTCTGAAATGACCATTAGAATCTTTGGTGTTGAACCTACAAGAGAAATGATGAAAGTTTCTAAAAGGACGAACCTTCAGTTTCACTTCGTTTCCATACCAGCAATAAAGGAAACACTGCATTAGGATGGTAGTCAGATAAAATACCGTTGCTAAGAATTCCGTGCTCAAAATATCTGCCTTCAGTAATTGAACGAGGCTCAGACAGAGCACCACGAAGCTCCCGAAAAATTGCGAGAAGATCATTAAGTTCAGGGCATCGTTCATCATCGCTGCTAGTCTGCAACGGAAACTAATTCTAGTACATCCGTTAATGTGAATTCAAGAACGATTTGACCGAATCAATTACTGGTAAATACAGTTGTGATGACGAACAAATCTCCGCAAAACGATCTTGCTATTCGTTGCTACATTGTTCAGACGAAACAGAAGAATTTCGAATTGGCAACAGATTTGCATGAGCACTCCGAAAAATAGGACATCGGTCGCAACGTGCACGAACGACATCAGCGATACGGATAACAGCTGACAACCGAACGTAAACGGGAAAACTATCGCAGAAGTATAATTGTAAGGCAGCCAAGCTCTATAAGTTAGTCTACGATCCTTGTAATTCGTTAATATCGAGCTCAAAATGGTCATGCCAACCGAAGATTCAATTAGTAACAAATATCGAAGCGCATTTTTCCTGTGAAAATATTTTTTCACATTAATATTAGTAAAAGAATAAGTGATCCTGGTGTTGATTGTACTAACTGCACTTGATTATCGTATTTCAATTGGATTTCCGTTTCTTCTATATCCGAGACAGCGCATGGTTCCTCCAAAAAGACGTTCATCATAGCTATAATTTTTTCTCGATAAAGCAGCACGTTGATCGATTTGCAAAAGCCGACGCAGATGGTAATTAATATATACATAATCTCCGCGAATTCGTCGATGTTTTCTACGCTGAAGATGCTGCCAATTGCAGTAACTATGAAGCCAATGGAAAGTAGTATAAACAACAGTGTATAGGTATTGTAAATCGCTGTCTTTAGTGTCGATGACCATGCGATTGGTCGCCAACACCCACAACACGATAGGAGCGTAAAGAATGTCGACACTCTCATATTCCTTTCAATGAGATTTTCAATTAGGATCTGAACCACGAAAAACCCGCGCACTTAAACATTTCTTAATATATGTAGAATGCTCTTATAATACTGTATAGTATGGAAGATGTTCACTTCCCGATGTCTCGTACACGTTTGAGGGATGATTCTTATAAAGCTTATTAGTCATGCACCCCGTATCGCTGTACGAGTAGATTACCTATCATTAAATAACTTATAATTGAAATAGCAAAATTGCCTTCAACTCTATGAAACAAATATCGTTGTATATGAATGATTTTTTTATGATACGTAATACAGACCTGCGACAAAATGAAATTCTTTTTTTTACTTACGCCAGTATTACTGCAGAGTAAGTAAGTAGTACAGTTCCTGAACGATGAAAACAAGTAACTTGATATTTTATCAGACTTTTATCCGTTGATCATAAATAAAATATAATACGAGGAACAGTTTTTTCAATAACATTTGTTAGTTCGTTCGGATATTATACACGTGTGAGTAAGACAGTTGTGGTATTCAAGGTATTGTAATAATGAGTAGAACAATTATACAAAATTGTGTCATACTTACAAAGGAGCCCATCCAACCTTGAAACGACGCGCTGATTTTGATGAAATTTACATAAGATATAGATCTCAAAAAATATTTAACACGTGTTTTTCTTATTGACAATTGTTCATGTTAAAGAGGTGAGAAAAGCCTTCAAAGCTTAACGCCAGTTTGGCACATACTATCGTTAGTTCAAAGTCGATGGAAGAGTTTTAACGAGGTTGTAACATTTGTCCATTATAAAAATCGTCAAAAAAATTAGTATCCGATACTTATTGCGAGATCAAGATGGCAGACATTGGTACAGGTAATAATTTTTATGGCGAATTTTACAACCACACTAAAGCTCTTCCACCGACTTTAAGTCGGGGCGAAATATATATGTATAGGACCTTTCATAAGATAGCAGGGTTGTTGTCCCTTTCACCTTACAAAAGAGATCGCAACAACACTGCTGTAAACTCTCTAATGGCATGATGGATAGATTCCTTCTTTAGATGACAAAAGTATACATATACATTCTTGTTCAATAGCGTCTTCTGTTTATTGAACAATCGTAGATACAGAACAATCGAATTTGTAATAACATTGTTAAAATGCTATAATGTTTCTACTTCAAGATGGAAATGTAAATGTCAGCTATTTATAATGAAGAAGCTGCCTTCAATAATTAATTAAGCCAATGCTAGCATTTTCCTCGTTCGTTCGTAATTATTTTCTTGACTTCTGCAAGACGTTGTAAAACGAATAGGAACTCTTAATCAACTACAATCAGACAAATAAAAATAATTGCTATAATTTTTTTAATTGGTCAGAGACAGGGAAGGATGTGTAAAATCCACAAATGTCGATACAAAATTTCATAACGGTCGTTATATGTATACCTGATTTAACTTATAAAATTAATAATCTTGCAATTAGACAATTAGAAAAATTCTTTTAGTACAACATTGTTAACCACTTGCATGCCTTAACTATTTCTTTAATCCAAGTTGAAAATGAATTTTGTATCGGCTTTTGAACTTAGTATCAGTAAAAACATAACGCGTGGAAATATGTACATTATTACTAACATTCATAAAGAAATTGACGTTTACTGTTACCACGTGCGCGCTTTCAAATTCTACGGGGGAGAGTGTTCGATTCATGGCGATCAAGAGTATCGTCTTAGCTTCCTCGTTTAGTTCTGTCCAATCACTTTGAAAGATCTCATCAGCTAAATTCATACCCTGTAAAAATTATTGCAATTTTTGCCACTAAATTTGATTTGTAAAAATGCATGAGAGCTCGGAAAACGAACCTTCAGCTTTATTTCATTTCCGTACCAACAATAAAGAAAAGTCTGCAGTAGAATCGTAGACAGGTAAAATATAGCCGCCAGAAATTCGGTGCTGAATATGTCTGCCTTCAATAATTGTATTAAACTTAAGCAAAGCACCATAAAGCTTCCCAAAAATTGAGCAATAATAATTAAGTTTAGAGTATTATTTATCATATCAGCTAGTCTGTAATGAAATTACCTTCATATAATTAAAATTCTCTATTTTCTTTTCCGCAGCAGAAGTTAAGAAATACTGGAGTTCAAATGATTATAGAACTTTGCATGCATAATTGGATTAGTTGTAATTAATAAAGAGAAGAGAATAAAAAGAACATATATTTTTTATTTAAGTATGTAAGCTGCCCTATTTCACTTACTGTTTCCTGTAAGAGTAAAAATATTCTGTATTCATCAGAATGACAATTTTATGAAAAGAAATTGTATGACGAACAATGTTATAAAATTCCATAAGTTTTGAATCTTCGAATTCCTTAACTTCTCTCGATAAACAGACTCAAGAGTGATTTAACCGAGTCAATTACTGGTAAATACGGTTGTGGTGGCGGACAAATCTCTGTAAGCTAGCTTTCGTATTAGACGTTACGTTGTTTAGACGAGACAGAAGAATATCGAATTGGCATTTCAATTGCATTAACAGGCCGACAAATAGAATATCGGCAGCAATGTGTATCAGGGAGAGTAGAACTACGCATAGCAGCTGCAAAGTAAAAGTCAATGGAAAAACAACCGAGATCGTGTAGTCGTAAGGTATCCAGGCTCTGTACGTTAATCTCTTATACTGATAGTTGATTATGAACGAATTGAGAATGGTCATGATGACTGAAGTTTGGACCATTATTGTATATCCCAAAGCGGTCTTCCTGTGAAGATATTTTACGTTGACAGTAGCAACGAAACAATATTTTGCTTGATACTAACCATAATCGATTGTCGCATATTAATTGAATCTCGGCTTCGTCAGTGTTTGATGGAGTGCATGGTGCCGTCAGAAAAGCGTTCATCAGGTTCATAATTTCTTTACGCTTGAGCAATACGTTCATCATTTTGCAACAACCGCTAGCCACACTAGTTAATATATAAGTATTTTCCACGAATTCATCTATATTCTCTACAGTGAAGAGACTGCCGATTCCAGAAACTAAGAAGGCGATAGACAAGAGTATAATAAAAGCAGAGTAACTGTTGTAAATTACTATTTTCAACGGCGTGGTCCATGTAAGTGGTCGCCAACAGCCAGTACACGTGAGTAATGTAAAAAACGTTGACACATTCATCTTTGTTTCATCGGCAAAACAACGATTTCATATGCGTGAAATGTAATTTAGAATTTCTGTATCTTAGCATAAGAACTTGAAGTCACGTCAATGCGGAAAGCTAGCTGCCAAAGATGTTCACTGTACAACGTTCCCCACGCATCTGAGGGATGATTCTTATAAAGCTTATTAGTAATGCACCCCGTTTTTTCATGTTGATCATTAATTCAACCAATCGCGAAATGACCGCTAATTCAAGCAGAAAAAATGCAGTACTTCATGGGTGGACATTATTAAAGGAAGATGACTTTTTGATGAGACACGATATAGACCTATGAAAACTATTTTTTCCCCCTTTCATTACTTTTACTTATGTTACTTCAGATAGTCAACGTAATTTCTTATTCAGAAATATTGTTGTCGGAAAACAGTGACACAATCGTTTCTGTGATGATAAAGTCTGTTCTTTTTTATTCTCTGACAGTGTTCGTGATGATAATGAACAAAATGATAGTATAATATGATAATGCACAAAAATGATACGAATACATTAGTTATAAAAATAGTACGACAAAATACGGTATATATCTACATATGTATATACGAGCATTGACGCGATGTCTCTATACAAATAAATTCATTTATAAACAATTTTATGTAAATTTAAAGTACATACATCTTAAGAAAACTAATTCTAACTTAATAGTGCCCACGATTATTACTTGACAGCTGGACATATTTTCGTTCACTATTTCGGTGAATGTACGTACACATACATATACATGGTATTCACAATTTATATAAAATGTATGAAAGAAGGAAGTTATTCGTACACAAATATTGCTTCCATGCTTTAATGATACAAATAAGAAAATAGTTGCACCAGCGATAATCTTTTGGACGACACCAGATGAACTTTCTTATTTACTCGCAGTATTTGTCAAGAGATTGTAGGACGAATATGTTATTTTCATGATCTATAATTCAAAATGATTAGGAGTCGTTAATACCTTCAACATTCATTTAAAAAGTACGCCTAATATACTAACACTTCTGAAAGATTCGACGGACAGAGTCAGTACGTATCCGCTTGTCATTTTCACCGGTCTTGTAGATCTTACCATAATCAACAGTAAATCCTTCATTACGTTAACAGGCAACGTTGTCCAATCCATTTCGTAAATAGCATCGCCCACTTTGCTGCTCTAAAAATATTATCGGCGCAATATACTAATGATTTAAATTGCTATAATCTCCAACTTGAGATGTGAATAAAAAATAAAATCTCTTTGTTTTCATTCATTATCTGAGAGTAAGCAAAAATTAACTGGTACTATAATAATGTACATCATCTTAGTCATAAATGATTAATAATTCAGAAATAAATGTTGTAATTTTATATAAAATTGAATATAGTAATCATTTGTGTAACTAATTGATTGATAAATGACTATTTTTATTGCCAAAACAGTTCCTTGCTAATGTACTAATAAATAGAAGTACAATGATCAAGAAGCTCTGCCAACCTTCAACGTCACCTCGTTTCCAAACCAACAATATAAATACACCTGCATGAGCATGCAACACAAATAGAAAGCGCTCCAAATGAAGTTTACGCTGAATGGATCTATTGTTGACATTTTATAAATACTTAGGCAAAGCACTGTGGAGCTTATAGAGAACTGGAGAAAAATCATATACTGGAATACAATGTTCACTCTTTGGGCAAATCTATAATTCCATGAAAATAAGAAACATTTCAATACAAATAGACTTCAAGTATTTAAAAATCATTAATATAATATAAAATACCCTAAATAAAAACATCTAACAATTATAATACATTGTTACCTGTAAATTTCAAGATGGTATTTCACTAAATTCTCCAGAGTTCTCTTATAGTTATGTTTCAAATGCTGTTTAAACATATTATTTCCTTCTGCTTCCGTGATCGAAGCGGCGAAGTTCCGGGCACGATGGCAGAAAATCTCGAATTGCGCCCCGGCTTGTATCATCAGTCCTGCGATCAGGGTCTCGTTAGCTACGCTCGTGTTCGCGCAGATCATCAAACTCATCGTCTGATATAACAGCGATATTAAATATGATTCTTGCGATGATAAATCGTACGGCATCCAATCGGAAAATGGTAAACTTCTCGTTTCTATGAGCAGATTGAATTGCGCCACTGTTCCGAAGAACACGGCTGATTCGTTAAGGATCTCACAGTATATCGTCAATTTCCTGCAAGCAATATATGCTCAATAATCTACAATTAAAACAATGATAATGAACAATATTAAAATATTAAGTATTACCCTAAATAAAAACATCTAACAATTATAATACATTGTTACCTGTAAATTTCAAGATGGTATTTCACTAAATTCTCCAGAGTTCTCTTATAGTTATGTTTCAAATGCTGTTTAAACATATTATTTCCTTCTGCTTCCGTGATCGAAGCGGCGAAGTTCCGGGCACGATGGCAGAAAATCTCGAATTGCGCCCCGGCTTGTATCATCAGTCCTGCGATCAGGGTCTCGTTAGCTACGCTCGTGTTCGCGCAGATCATCAAACTCATCGTCTGATATAACAGCGATATTAAATATGATTCTTGCGATGATAAATCGTACGGCATCCAATCGGAAAATGGTAAACTTCTCGTTTCTATGAGCAGATTGAATTGCGCCACTGTTCCGAAGAACACGGCTGATTCGTTAAGGATCTCACAGTATATCGTCAATTTCCTGCAAGCAATATATGCTCAATAATCTACAATTAAAACAATGATAATGAACAATATTAAAATATTAAGTATAAAATGATTTTCTTCTTTAACATTGATTTTGATGATTTTATAAAATTGTAAATTATTAATATTACATAACATTTTTAATCAGAATAGTGAACCTTGCGTGTATATCATGTTTGCGTTGAATAAGCTTCTCCGTCTCATCCTTAGGAAGGCAATCCTCTTTCAACAGCATGTTCATCACATTTATAATTTCTTTTCTTTGAAGAAAAAGATTGGCCACTTTCAGACAGACGCCCAGTACGGAAATGCATAGTGAGAATTTCTCGGTCATGGTTTTGAGATCTTCGCTGATCAACGAATCGACGCAAATGCAGAACGTAAAAAAGTATAACGCCGAGATCATAAACACCGAGTAGATGTTGTACAACCAGTATTTAAAGGAACCAGTCGACCATTTTAATGGTCTCCAGTATCCGCAGAAGGTGAGTAGACCGAATGATACAGGAAGTTTATGCATCTCCTTTGTTTAAACTGCCTTTACAGTTGATTAAAAATGGAAAACAATTATGTAGTACTGTAGTGTAAAAGTTTTGTAACAGATTACAAAAAAATTGCACCAAAGCGTTTAATAAAAGGACGAGGATCCTGTCGAAGGAAAATATAGTTGGAAGAAGATGTATGTAAAAATGTATAACATTCACGGACTTCAATTACAGCTTCATCAAAACTCCGTTCTGTTGCACGATGAAAAAACATTTCTCAACTGACAATGAATTGGATTGAACAATTCTTCTTTTCTATCAATCTTTTTCATCGTCGGTCTTTTCCCTTTGTCAAGCGATGCAGTTATTATTAATACCCTCACGTGATTGCAGTCGAATTCGAACACAGAATTATTTATAAAGATAGAACATCATAGTAGCAAAATTCCTTTGACTGTAAAGTTTCATAGTCGACAGTAGTCAATTTTATTCGCCGTAAAATCGCTACCTACGACGGCTCTGTCATGAAACATGTCATTTTTTCCACTTCCGCAACGAAACAATATTCGAACGTAGATCGAGCGAAGGTAGAATGCAGGAAGGGTCGAATTTGTGATGGAAATACGTAATGACTCATCGATCATATTACCTACCTCCCTTTACGAAAATTAATAAACAATAAACCGGGAAGCACGAAGTGCGTTTAGTTCGCTGCCATCGGTCATACGAGTCGGAAGGGTTGCAATACTCTACTGGGAATTTGAATGACCAATATTTGGGTCCTTCAGAATTTGTAAGTAACAGAAAATAAAACATTCTATAGCTATAATTAAATAAAATAGCAAATAGTACGTTATATTAATCAAATAGGTCTATCGATATTTTTCGATTTTCTTTGGAAGATTAATTATTTTCGTAATTCTTTATATTGTCTATTTTTTACATGAAAATTGCAAATAACAATAACGGAATTTTCTATATTTCATTATATGATATATCTAAATAAATCAATTTTTTCATTTCAAATATACTGTGTGTAACTGAAGATAGCAGTTCCATTACTTTTGTCAATAATTTATTGAAACGTGTAAAAGCATCCGTACGTCATACATATGCGTGTGTGTTATATGTTATGCATCTTATATATGTATATTATTTTTATCTCTCCCCTTCTTTTTAATTAGCTTCTGGCTTAGAAGATTATTCGCTCTGGACACTATGCATTGTTTTGTTGGAGCAAGTTGTATGCCGAGTAGGAAGTTCTTAGTAACTGCAAATAAAGAATATTATTTTTCACAGAAAGGAAAGAAATAAAATTACATTCTTAGAGCAAATAGTATCGGGGGCGGCTTCCATATGTGTCGAAAGTGTAGAGGAATAAAAAGAGAGAGATATAGTTTTTCTGCATGCTGTCGTTTTTGGTCACGTGTGATTAGCCACGTCCGTCAAATTGTTTTTTACTGCAAATAAGGAGTGCTGTGAGAGAGAGATGACATTTCTATCCCGTCTACACCTTTAACGCTTGAGAAGTTGCTTCCAGTACTATTTATATGCTGATTTTCTAAGGTTACATTAAGAATACTGACTGACACAAAAGAATCAAGGTTCATGGAAATGATATAAAAACCAGTGAAACGAATGGGTTCCAGTGTACGTCTCATAATCACTAAAAGTATTTTTTTTGACTTCTCGTCCAATGACACTAAACCGTTTTCCAGTATCATGTCTGCAATCTCCTGGCTCTGTACAATAAATTAATATAATAAAATCATATTTTAATTGTAGAAAAATAAATAAATGGAATAGAGATGAAAATAAACCTTCAGTTTGACTTCGTTGCCGAACCAACAGTAATAGAATATTTGTAAGAGTAGACAAAATAAATAACAAGCGATTTCTACGAACTTTGGACCGAAGCTACATAGCGATAATCGATAGAGAATAAAGCACATCGTTCCAGTACTTATCATGAATTGTATGGACATTATCGTCTTAAAATTATCGTTCACCATCACTGCGAATCTGAAAGGTTTCATAAAAGAATGATTTCATCTATCTTATGAAATCAATAATCTCTCGCAATATAATACTTCACCTCTTATACAATTTCAGTTATCGAAACTCTTATTAATCATTTATACATAATATGTATATTGTAACTAACTTGTATATTTGATCGTGATGATAAGCACAGCCTTTCGCCGAATACTTCTTGTTTACCATAATATTCCTCATACGGTGTCCAAGAATTTCCAGCTGGCAATAAATATGAATCAACAAGCTGCTGAACAGGCAATCGCAGATGATATTTATGTTCGTGCTAAACGTCGTGGCTATGATTTGATGTAAAAAAATAACGGCAAACAAACGTGGCGAGCTCAAGAATTTAGGTAGCCAGACTCGAAACTTCAATCTTCCATTTCTGAAGTCCGTAAAAAGCGAACCTATCCACATTAGACTAACGAAGCAGTGCATGGCAAATGTGTAGGCCATAGAGTTCCATCTTTAAGCAATTAATTTCCGGTTTTTTCCCCATTACCCTTTCAAACACGTATATTTTGTTATTTTAGCATAACTTACTCGATTTGATCTTCGAATTTCATACGGATCTTAATCTCTTCATCATTAAGCGGTACAAAAGGTTCCTTTTGTATAACGTCTATTAAAATCAGTATATCTCCTATGTAGATTAACAGCATGATCGTTTTTAAAGAACTGGAGAGTAACGTTAACGTCACGTACAAATTCTCGGCAAGATCATCCTGATCGTCCACGTTGATAAAAAGATCGAGAATAAGAAATATTTCCAAAGAGATGAGCAGTACACTTAATGTGCCTGCATAAATTTTGTATAAAACTCTCTTCCACAATGATTTCCAAGAGGATGGTTTTAATAAACCGGTCAGAGTAAGAAGTTTAAATATCAGTTGTAATGTATACATCTTAAATATTTTATATTTTGATAATAAATTCCTTCTGATTTATAATTCTAGTAAAATTTTATTGTTGGTCAGTTAAAGAAAAAAAAGAAAATTGGAAATATTTCACTCGCTCGAATGGATCAAATGAAAAACGCACTTAGCAATTGATACCTGTCGTCTATTCTTTATAAAGAATCGTTGCGAATATACAGATAAGCAAAAAAATAGTTTTAGTCAGTTTCCTTTCAGTTCGGAATGTACCTATAAACTATCATTATTTTTTCTTACATATGCTTGTCTTTAACCCTTTATTACGTTCCATTAAAAGAAAAGCGGACTTCCTGCTACAAATAATGTAAAGTTTTCTCTGCTCAAATTAAATGTCATTTCGCGGAATGCAGTATTATTGAACACAGTAGGACGGGGTGCATTCCTAATAAACCTGTAGAAGAGCTCGTCCCTCAAACGTGCATGGGACGTTGCAAAGAGAGTACCTCGGAGGTTCCGACTTTTCATATAAACATCCGTCATTGAAATAACAACTGTTCGATATGTTTCACGCGTGAAATAGAAACTACGAAATCTAAATTTGAACAGTGTGTATACGTGTGTGTCTGACGGATAACTATTTCCTTGATAAATGTGCCTATAAGAAGAAGTGTTAAACATTCTCGTTGTTGTACATATGTTTTTAATCCATTTTTCATCTTTTGTTTGCTCGTGTAATTGCAGTGAAGTTCAGTGTACGGAAATAAATTAATCACAAAACATGCGTCCATCAATTTAAATTGACGAAGAAGTTAGAGAAGTATTCATGAACGAGTGCTTTAAGATTTACTTTCCTCAACAGCATTCAATATTGCAGTACAATATTGTGGCAATAAAAAAATTAGAAACGATCGATTTTCTGGATCAACTTTTGATCGATTCCCTTCTAAATTGAAGAAGAGGGTACAATAAATGTGCATTACGTATATCTAAAATTTATTACGTTTATTGTAATGAAAAAATAATAGGAATATTTTAAATTTTATGTTACGGCTAGCAGAAAATCACTATAATTAAATAGTTAAATTTCCGGGTTAACGTTCGAAGATTAATAACATGATCTTACAGGTGCTTCATATGGCCAGCACCGTCGTTAAAGGATTAAAAACATCTTTTGCTTCACTTTTTTACAAATTCTTGTTTTGTTGCATCATGTTAAATGCAGAATACGAAGTCTTCAATAACTGTAATTAAAATTTGTTTTAGTGTTTATTATTTAAATGTCAGATTGAAATTACTGACCGCCATGAAGGAATCTAGATTGACAGAGACAATGTGAACGCTGGTAAACTCAACAGGTTTCATTGCGCGCCTCATCACAATTAGGAATGATTTTTTCGCGTCGTTATTCAATGACAACCAGTCATTTCTGAATATCATATCAGGAAGTTCCAGACTCTAAATGGAAAATAATTGACCATACTACTTAATAAAATATTCTCTCTCTGTAACGTTTCGTAAAGCTGTTGTATTACTAAACCTTAATTTTGACCTCGTTGCCATACCAACAGTAATAAAATATCTGGGTCAGGGTACAAATCGAGTAAAGAGTCGTTTCGATGAATTTGGAATCAATTTTGATTTGCGTCATTCTATAGAGATTGAAGCAGAGCACTGACATACTTATGAAGAATTGAAAGAACACAATTATTTTGAATTCGTTATTAACCATTTTAGCGAATCTGTAAATTTAGGAAAAGATTTTACAA
>NW_017133406.1:397930-413832 GCF_001652005.2 Ceratina calcarata | reverse complement strand
TCTTCTTAACTCTTTGAAACATTGATTTTTAAATTGTGAAACGTACTTGTATATACGATCGTGATGACGTGCGCATTGTTTTACCAAATAATTTCCGTCTCCTTTATTGTATTTCAGGCGATGTTCGAGTATTTCGAACTGGCAATAAATGTGAACCAACATCCCGCTGTACAAGGAATCTCCGGCCACGCTCGCGAGGCAACACATCGTCGCAGCTGTAACTTGATGGGCGTACGTAAGCAAAAATGCGAACGCAGAGGAATAATCGTACGGTACCCACGCTCGGAACGTTAATTTCCGATTCTTGAAATCCGTGAGAAAAGATCTCACATATATCCAGAATGCGCAGATTAAAAGTAGACTCGTATAACCGATCGTGTTCCAACTGAAGCGACAATAATTCGAATATACATACAGTCCAAGCGCGCCAGAGTGACACAGTAGTTTCGTTTTTTAAATGGAACTATATATTTTCGTTAAGTTATTCAATAGTGTTTTTCAAAACAAATTCATAAATCTGCAATATGTTTACCCGACTTTTATTAGGTTTCAAGATATTACGCTTACAAGTTTACTGATTTTCAGCGAAGACTCTGCTCGGCTCGGAAAGGCGAACGGCGGTCCCATTCATGGTATTCATGTGGTCACTATTCTCAAGTAGACCTCATTTATACCGCTGAAAAGAAATAACGGGTGTCTATGGTGGAAGTACAAACCACACAATGACCACATGAATGGAACCGTCGCACGCTGTTCACAGTTCCCATTCTGAGGTCTTCTTCATAGAAAATCAGTAAATTCGCAATCGCAATATCTTGAAACTTAATAAAAATCAGGTAGGAACATTAAAAGTGAATGAATTTGTTTTGACAAATACTATCGAATGATCTAAAAAAAGAATATATGTTTAGTTCTACTTAACATGTGATAAGGCAAACTTACTCGGTAATCTTGTCAAATCTCGATCGGATTTCTTGCTCCTTGACGTTCATCGGCAAGAATGGTTTCTTTTGAAGCGTGTCAAACAAAAATAGAACGTTCTTACGACGCATCAGTATTGTAGAAATTTTGAATGATGTGACCAACACGACCAACGTTATGGAGAAGTTGTCACTAAATTCTTCTTGGTTCTCTACGTTGAACACTACGTCTAATATTTGAGAAACCAGGAAACTGTTCAGTAAGAGAAATGGGAACACACCGTAGACACGGTACAAAGATCTTTTGAATGAGGTCGTCCACGAAGAAGGTGGATAGCAGCCGCAGATAGTGAGCAAAAATGATGTCCACCGTAGTATGTGTATTGTTGGTGAAAATTGCTCTTCTTGTTGCTTCATTTTTCTAATTTAGATTTTGTACTAGTGCAAAGTTGAAAAAAATTTGCAATGAGACTTAATATTTAATTATTTAACGAACGGAATTTTATTAACATTCACTCGCTCTTTGAGTTCAGCTATCCAAACTGTGAATGGATGTACGTGACTAGAACGAACCCTTATCTTTGTACCGCGATGTGGTTTCAGACATCACTGACGATGGTGAAATATCGATATCCTGTATGCCCCTCGGTCCGGTATTTTTTCTACCGGAACTTACCCTTCGGTTACGCGAAACGTATTATTATCGTAATAGTCGGTAGTACCATGCGACATATGTACCTAATTTTGTTCTTTAAAAATAATGTTGCAGTCTTTGTGTTTTTCTCCGTATTGCGATCTACCTACTAATCTACATGATACAACAAATATGATATTTCTTAGTGTTTCTCGAGTGAAAGGCACAGTGGACGTCGTCAAGAAATGTTACGTGGAGCATGTCCCTTCACGAATAAAAAACGGGGTGAATATTTAAAATAAGATAATAATTGGGAACTCATGCTAGTCTCATGTTTCGTGATCATTAATAAATCACATTGGCTGCTTGTATCCGCATATGTCCAATCGAGTTTAGAAATCATCCTCGGAGTATTTTGAAACTTTAAATGTAAAAAGAGAATGTGAAACAAATGGTTGAATTGCTCAGTTAGAATTTTGTTTTGTAAGGAAGGAGAATTAAAGAAATGAGAATAAATTTTTGAAAAGATATATTTTCTTATTTTCTATACATTCTTATTTATTCTACTACAGGATATCATCCTTTCTTGATCGAGAATATACGTAACAATGAATGTATAATACAGTATAGTAAATTTTTGTTGAAAACTCGAGATTTCAAGTTACAAAATTCAATATTTTCTGATGAAAATATTATAAGCATTTGAAATTATACTTTGCACCCTACGATTGTCTCCTCTTCCTCTGAAGTAAATTATATGTTGAGTACGACATTTTTAATATCTGTAACAAATTTTCACAAGATATAGTATCTGAATTAATTTCTACGGGTGGACGAAATTAAATTTCTCTACGAACGCTCACGAAAGTGTGTAAGTCTATCGTGAATATGTACGCGCAGGACACTTCAATCGGGATTATGGCTCTTCTCATTATATTTATCAAATTCTTCTTGGTACTATTATCAAGAAACGGCCACTCCATTTCGAAAATCGTATTTGCGACCTCGACACTCTACGTTAATAAGAACATTTAGAATAAGAATATTCTCTCTTATAATTTCTAACTTTTTGATCGTGTAGAAACCCGGAGAAGTACCTTTAATTTGAGTTGATTTCCGTACCAGCAATAAAAGAAAATCTGCGTCATCATACAGGCCAGGTACAGAACGAATTGTAAGTATTTGTAGCTAACAAGCGGCGTATTTGCTAATTCATATAAAATAAAACAAACCACCAAAGTGCTTGATAAAAGTTGAATGCCTATTATTATCGTGAATTTCTTCTTCATTTCGATAACGTATCTGTCTTAAAACAAAATCTGTATGTATTAAATATCTTTCAGACAAGAATTCATTATTGACATAACTATGTGATTGAGACGATCGCTTGTAAGTATTAATATAATTTTATTACAAATTATAATTTAGTAAATTTTGACAGCCCTCAAACAATAAATGCACTAACCCATATAAATAGTTGTGAAATCGTACAATTTTTCCAATGTCTGACCTCGATTCTTTCGTAATTTCTCTTAATCTGCAGCTCAATATTTCTTGTTGGCTGCATACATGAACGAAGAGTCCGCAAATAATCACATCGCATGCCACGTTCAATAGCGACGTGCTGATCAAGGCGATGATTTGATGAACATAAGCAATATAATAGTACTTTCGTATAGAATAATCGAAAGGTAACCACGCTTTGTACGCCAATTTTTTATCTTTGAAGTCGGTGAATAAAGAGGACAGAATCATAGAAATAACCGTTGCCTCTACTAGAATCGTGTAATAAATTGTAATGGACCTGCAAATCGTTTACAAATGATGATCATACGATTTACTTATTCGTAAGAATTGTTCGTATAAAATGGACACATTTTTTTATTTAAACAACTAATAAACTCGTATAAATAGTTCGTCAATAATTAATTACCAAATGTCATTAAAAAATCAGTAATCTAATAAAAGTGTCAAAAATTAATTATGCCACAGCAATGAATAACGAAATGAATGCTAGAAATTATCTTCACGTATCATTCGTTTACCCAATGTTCTTGTCGAATTTATTCTGAATCTCGATCTCTTCTTTGTTCACTGGTTTACAGGGCTCCTCCTCCAGCTTTCTTCTAAGAATATGAATTGCTTTACGATTTATTTGAAGCGTGGTGAATTTGCAGCAGGCAAGAAAATTCGCGATGAACATATACAAATTATCACTTAACTCGTCCGGCGATCTTACATATAATATCAGATTCATAAACTGCGATATGCAGAAACTGTAAAGCAAAAGGAACACGAAGATCGTGTACAACGTGTATAGCATCTTTGCGTATGTTTCTCGATACGAAGATGGTATCCAGCATCCACAAATAATTAATATATTAAAAGCTGGTTGTAGAACACCCATTCTTCATACATCGGGAAGGAACGTTTTGTTTATTTTTTATTGTTCGTTTGATTTAGTACACAAAAATGTTTATCACTTGTTTATTACCTTATTACTTACTACTTTTAAAATTAAATTTTAATCAACACGAAATTGAATCCTATTTGTCAAATACGTATCCATATAGCAAATGAAGAGTAAAGGACATTGCTTGTAAGTATTGAAGTCTCGAAAAATTTTTATAAAATACTGGTTACTGTAGATAATCTGCGGCACTGCGTCTTTAGAGATACATATGTAGCTTTCTTTTGAATAAGAAAGTGACATTGTACCCTGTCGTCTATCTATGCACGCGGCCTGTCATTATCGTAATGTACATCATACTGCGAACCCGTTTGTAAAGTTACATTTTTTCGTATTGTCATGCGTAACCGTTTATCATAGAGGTTTTCATCATTCATTATGTGTCTGCTACATTGTTTATTTACACGAAATCGATTTTCTTGTACGGAGTAGTGGCAGTTTTACTACAGAGAGATCGTAGACAAGACGTGAAGAAAGCTAAGACCGAGGGCTTTGGAAAAGAAATATGAACTATACGGTGTGATTTTATTTAATTTCATAATTTGTGTCAATTTGTGTCAAAATTAAAGATTTATATGATTGTAATCGAAATTCTTATGTTTAATGTCATTGCAAAGTACGGAAGCCTTAATTATAAAAGTTAAGTGACAAAAAGGGTGTTTCAAACTTAAAATAAAATAAATATTCAATATTACAGAATAAATTTTGCATTTATTTGTTAATTACAAATATATGAATTGTACATGTACGATATTTCTTCGTGTTGAGGTTGAAGATACAAGTGTCTTATGAGAATATGTGCTACTTTATTTTGAGATGTACTTAAAAAATAATTTTATAACAAGTTTTTGTACAATTCAATTGTAAGTAAACTAATAATTATTAATTATACAATTGCTTATTTCGCTTATACTAATCGTATGCTTAATTGGTTCCGTCTGGGCGCGATCTTCCAGTCACTTTCGGCATTTTTTTGTTCGTAGAATCTTCTAATTCTTTAGGCTTGTAATAATGGGGGGCTACCTCTAATAGCCATTTGCTCTCAATTTCCGTCACCTGTCGCATAAATTCTTTCGTGGTGAAGACCAATTCGTGATAAAGCAACCAACGCGGTAGCTCTTGGAACAATGAACTATTTGGATGAATCGATACTGTTTGATTGTGTTTGGCAGTTTTATAGTGACCCCCTTTTGACAATCGCGCCACGTGATAAAAATATCCAGCCGTAATAGCCTGAAATGGAATGAAACACCATTACCGATATTCTTCAGTACTATTTTGTTCCATCTTACAATGTTTCCTTTACTGACCTTTCTGATATTCATTGTTTCCGTGATGCCCGATACGAGTTCCATTTCGACTCGTTGCATAAGTCCCACTAATTGTTCCCTAACGTCTCTAGCTCTTTTCATCGACCGATGTTGAATGAAATTCTCATAACACCAATGCGTACTGAAGTCACTTTGTTGCCACTGATTATACACGTTTAATAACGTTAAATGATCACCACCAGGTACATGGAAATTCTTCCGGGCCGTGTCTGCATGAATAATCTTATCTTTCGGCCTGTAGAAGATGGCTCCGTTCACCGATAACATAGCAGCGATCGTGGCTACTTCTTCCGAGCAACGGTATTGTTCGCTGGCTAGGAGCATCTTCGCCATCATGGGATCCAATGGAAATTCGGCCATTCTTCGACCGAGTTTCGTCAACTCGCCTCGATGATTCAAAGCTCCTAAAGCGTATAATTGTTCTAAGGCTAAAACTAAAGTTTCATGCGGAGGCGGATCTAAGAAGTCGAAATGAACTAGATCGTTTATCCCGAGAGCTTTTAACGTTAAAACAGCATTCCCTGGAATTTAATAATCAAATTACGCAAAACACGTTCATAACACAAAAAAAAATTAGTCCAACTTTTTTTATCAAATACCGAGATTGATCCTCTGAATTTCAGGCACTGTATTATCTTCGAGTTCGTGTTGATACGCCCAAGCTGTGTACAATCTGAAGCATTTTCCCGGTGCTACTCTTCCAGCACGGCCGGCACGTTGATTGGCAGACGCTTTGCTTATTGGTACAACCATTAAACTCTCCATGCCTGTACGAGAATTAAAATTATTCTGCTTCGCGAATCCGGGATCTATTACGTATACTATATTGTCTATAGTTAACGACGTTTCTGCTATATTAGTAGCGAGAACTACCTGTGACAATGTAATTAAATCACTTACAGTTACTGAGATAGCAGATAAAAGGCGAGAAGGAAAGAAAAGATAATAATTCTATTTTACGTACTTTTCTTGCTCTAGGTGGAGTAGGCTGAAATATCTTCGCCTGCATATCGCTCGGTAGGTTCGCGTAAACAGGTAAAATTAAAAGTTCTGATAATTTTGAACCTAATCGTCTCACTCTCTCTTGCAACATTTCTTGACACGTTTCTATTTCATCTTGACCTAACAATAATTTATCACGATGTTTCAAATTAGAGTGTTCATATAAGAAGATACTTTTGTATAAATCAAATGATTAAAAGAAAAATTACCTGTTAAGAATACTAAAACATCACCGTGCGGTTGCGTTGCATGTATCTGGAGAATAGATACAACACAAGCATCGATATAATCTGCTTCTGGTGCCTTGGTATAATAAATATCAACAGGGAAACGTCGACCAGGTATCCGAAAAATCGGCGCATCGTCGAAGAACTCGCTAAACTTCGTAGCATCCAACGTGGCGGACGAAATTAGTAGTTTTAGATCTGTTCTAAACCTTGTTATATCTTTTACCAATCCGAACAAGATATCCGTATGCAAAGTACGCTCGTGTGCCTCATCGATGATCATGACACTGAAAGCAATGCCGTTTTGCTAGAGCAACTGCAAGAAGTTCATTGAAATTTCACAATTAATTCGAACTATTAATCCGAATTAATCCGAATATAATAAATTTTATCGTAATTTCATGTATTAGTACATATGATCAATTACTTTGAATCCGATTAGTAGATGCATACCTGTAAGAGGCCAAATCCGGCTCACTGAGGAATTCGCGGTGTAACGTGCCATCGGTCATGTACTTAATGCGAGTACGATGCGATGTGCAGTCCTCAAACCGAATGGCATATCCAACCTCGTTACCTAATTTGACTGCCATTTCGTGAGCGACTCTAGCTGCCACGGACATAGCAGCTACTCTTCGTGGTTGTGTACAACCAATAATTTTGTTATTTTCTGCGAACCCAGCTTCATATAAGTATTGTGGAATTTGAGTAGTCTTGCCCGAACCCGTTTCTCCCTCAATAATCAACACCTTTAAACAGTCAATTATAATTAATGTTATAAACGTCTTTCATGCATTATGTGATTCTGTAGAATACCTGATGATCTTTAATAGCTTGGATTAGATCATTTCTGAAAGGATAAATTGGTAAACTCTTCTTGGTCTCCTGTATAGTTTGCAATGCCTTCACTTGCGGGGGTGGACTATGTTCGTGTTTCCTATCTTTCTCACTGCCAGGCATACGTAATGCCTGAACAAACTCTACTTCATCCTCTAACAAGAGATCGTAATCCTGTTGCGCTGCAGAATAATTGAAATAATATTAATTGAGAGTTCAAGTAACGAGTGAGAGTAAACGGAAATTGTGGATTATAAGTACTATGTACCTTTTCTGTCTTTGGCACCAAACCGGAAAACAGCAGAAGACATTTGATCAGATTCCCATTTACTTTGCTCAGATTGTGGCGGTTCATTATCCTGTGTTTCAGGTTCTGGTTCAAGTTTCCCTTTTTCCAAGGGCATATGATACCGTTGCACCCTTTCAAGTTCTCTGGCTTTCTCATGTTCTTTGGCTAATTGCAGAAGTTGTTTCTTATGTTCCCGTTCTCTTCTTTCCCGCTCTGTTAATCTAATATTTCAAAAGATTTGTTAGTTTAATCGTACCATCTAGTTATTCTGCGACTAGAGACCTGATTAAGAAATTACATTTCTTCCTCGAATAAATATTCGTCATCAATTATATCAGCCTCCAATTCAGCCACCTTATCTTCTTTACGTTTCTCTAAATATTTCCGGCGGGATTCAACACGCAACTTTGGTACCAGTTTCTCTCGCATATCTGTTTCCATAATCTTAAGTCTTTTGGCTGCCTCAGCTATTTTCAAAATAATGATTATAACAATGAGTCTTCATACTGAAGAATTGTTTAGCTTAGTTCAATTTTGATAACAGAGTCAATTTTCAAGAAAAATTGACCAATATAAGACGAATTATTTACCTGCTCCTGAACCAGCTGGCATAGCCACTTTTCGTATTTTGCTCTCATCTTTTGCCTTCAGACGATTAGCAAATTCGTCTCTCTCCTTGATATCTTTTTTACGTCTTTCCTCTTCACTGTCGCTATCCTCGCTCGAGGATTCTTTCCTTCTATACTTGCTCATTCTGCGTTTTGTCTCAGAGACAGGTTATGCTTTTTAATCTCAAGAAATCACAACAGAAAAATATGAAAGATAACTATTGCTTTCTTTCTCATCTATAATCAAACATCATCTTGATTGTATGAGAAATGAATTACTGTTCATTCCATCATAATTACAAGCATTAAAAAACCCAGAACAGAGTGCTTTTGTTCGGGGTTAATTTGTACTCCAAAATAAATTTAACACTTCTCAATTGATATTCGTTCGATCGCATGTGGTTTTTGGCAACGAATTAACACAGAACGAATCTGAATAATTGTCATAGAAGACAAATGAAAAAACTATTTAATTATAATAAAAATAATTATTCAATTGGTCCTGAGTTGATGATTCTGCTGGCACCTCGCAATGTTCGCCATGCTACTACCACTATCACAAATACCACTACCATGCTACACAATACAGTTGCAGGTTTACAGTACTAGACTGCTACACAAACACAAGAGGATGTGAGTAGCGCATTGCGTTGCCGGGCAACGCGCGTACACCACGCTACACAATGATACATGCACAGTGTGCGTGAGTTCATTCACTAACCCAATAACAGTAACCCATTGAGTACTTCGAGGCCGTTCGAACTTCGAAGTATAAAATAGCTGGAAAGGTTTTGTCCATAATACTTATACATATACAATAAGTTAACGCGACGCAACAATGCCGGTGTATAATAAATTTGTATTTTTTTCAATTAAAAGTCAAAATAATTCTTATAAATCTATGTCAAATTGTTAAGATATAATTCTTTATATTTGATTACGAATTAAATTTATTGTTTTAAATTATTTAGATATAAATGATAATAACGAAATACTAAAGATTATTGAAAATCTGTTGAGGAAGGTGAACATAGACAATTATTAATTTTTTATATAGTACACATAAATTATTTTCATTTAAAATTTATTTGTAGAAGAAATGTATGTCACTGCGATAACGCGAAATATACATACATGTATTAATCAGAAGCCAAAAAATATTTTGAGATACGATCAAAGTTCGACCAATTTCAAAATTGATCGATTCTACAACCACAATACGTATATTTCACACATACGCCATAAAGAATGATAGATAACAGACACTAAACAGAGTCGATCCTTGTCTCGAATATATTTTTTATTATACATACATTAATGAAAATATATACATGGTAGACTGTAGCTTGTCGAAGCAGCGAAATGTCAATGTATAATCAGCTACAGTATTCATAGATGAATCTGTACGTGGATCCTAGCTTGTTTTCTGCAGGTTCCTCTATTCCGACATTCTCTTACTTTCTCTTTCAATTAAAAGCAGAGATTGTCGTGATTTTAGTAGGCACGTGTAGGCCGACACGTGTAGACCATTAAATGTGTTATATATTCAGACCAATAATTCAATGAATCCCGATTTTAGTAACGAGATTGTTGTTTTCTGTTTTATTTGTTAAAATACGATTTCGAAACGGAAATAATAAATGGTATATATATACGAATAGGTGAAACACATAATCGAGATATACAATTTAATATTTGATACTTTCGCTGGCTTCGATTATTAAACATCTGAATTCTTTATCTCTCTCGCTCACACCCTCTTTTACTCTCATCCTTTCTACCATACCTAATATTTTTTTCTCTCTCTAACGTTCTTTCCCTGTCTCTTTGCTATTCTACTGCACAGCCAAACACTTACTCGATCACACAGCTTAAGAAGCTTCATCTTATTTCTCTTCGTCTAACATCTTTCATTTTTCCTGTTCGTTTCTTTCCATTGCGACAGTTCTTTAAATTTTTGTTACAGCACGATCTCTGTTTACGGCGACGTATTGTATATCATTATTGCAAGTGGACTGTAACACTACAGTCTATGAAAAACTCTTATTTGATCCTCTTGCCTCTTCCTTTGCTTTTCGTTCTTTCTCCACTTTCATGATAAACGAATTCCACTGTAACATCCCGTTGGTAGAACGATTGCGATCTCTTAAACCCCAAGCTACGGGATTACTGAGAGGCTCTTCCGAATTGCAATACATGCATGTATTAACATAACGAGAATCGATTTTATTACATTGGACATACAATTTGTTTCTTGATTCGTGAACCGTATATTGTCCACAACCGATTTGGTTAAAATCACGCAAAAAAGTTCGATCAAAGGATTCACTAAAATATCATTTTTTCGAATGATTATAAAAATTACAAAACCATAAATCTTGTCCCTTCCCTCTTTTGTTATCGCAGACAATTTTGTTTAATTATTCATGAATGCACGGTTGTCGGGTATTCGACGAGTTTCCTTTCAGCCAGAAATAAGGGTTTGCTCGAAAATTCTTAATGGCTGGCATATGAGAGTCTTTATTATTCTCTTTTTAATTTATACATCCTTCATCATATCGTAAGTATTCATGGAATTTAGACTACGACGCAATTATATGTATAATTTGTAAGTTCTGCGGCGATTCAGGCACTGCGATTGACTTCATATTTTTTACGTGAACTCGATCGAACGAAGCGACAGTCGTGCATGCGTTCACAATTTTATCTGTCTCTTCTTTATTTTATTTTATTTTATCATTTGATGGGAGTTTGGACAACGTATTACTAGAACCATCGTCAATTTAGTTTAGTGAGACGCGGAAAAAATTAAAGAGCAAGTTTCGCGAGTATACCGGGTAGAGTACCGTTATTGTTCGCCTGTCCCTCCGTATTAAAAACTGTTCTAAAACACATTTGCTGATTCCGTTTTTGTGCACCGCTAGAAAAAAAATATTAACGAAATAGCAAATTACAATGATCACGTTATCTCTCTCTAACGATGACATGCAGCGTATAAAATATATTTTATTTGTATATTTATATTTTTTTTTACTGCATTTTTTATCTTAATATATACTTTTTATACATTTATATTTGTGTATATATATATAGTTGTTTTATCGAATATTCTTTGTTTACACGCTATATATTAAATATATATGCAGTGTACGTTCTTCTTACGTACTAGCAAGATTTAACAATCGATACTTTGTTTTACTCATTGTCAGCGTAATAACAGGTTTTTGACGTGATCGTATTTACGTAGGGGTCTTCGTCGAAACAACCGGTAGGAGAGAAACGGAGTGCGTCATGTGGCAATTCTATTGCACTTGGGAATGGATCATCAATTTTTCCGTCACCAACGTTCATCTGTAGCCTGGATTTATTTTTCGAAACACATGATTATCCCAGATGACAGATAAAGCTCTTACATCATAACCGATTAACCGATCATATTGTGATCATAAAAAATGCGTGGAACCCGAAGATTCAAGGGGAATTCTCTTCATTAAAAATTCTTCATCTTCTTCTTAGTTTTTTCTACGCGTGACAGGCGTAAAGATGAGACTCAAATTTGATGATGATTATTGTTGTTATACACGTTTTGTTATCTTGGAGTCCAGACTTTCAAACGATAGACATTGCATTAAGTTCGGTTCTCTTCTTTTAAGTAACTAGAATACGTGTAGGGTCCGCGTATTTTGCTTTGTTTACTTTTATTTGCTTTGAGGGACAGGAACGAATGAATTTGTTAATTTCTTCATATTATTTCATCTAATCGTAAGTGTATCCAAACACACTTTATACAACTTATCACGTTTCTCATATGCCATTGTTATGTAAACCTAGGCTTAAAAAGTAAAGAATGGCCAGCGGAATCGGTCACTGGACCCGAGTGAATGGGCTTAATTCAACGTATCAATGCTTTGATTCGTTTTGTCAGTCTGTGCTCTCCTAGTCCATGAGAAATTAAAAAATGAAAAATAAAGAAACAAAATCGAACAAAAGGAGACAAAAACGAGAAAAAGTATATACATATATGTACATATGTATGTATGGGCCGTTGAAAGATGTAATATGGTATATACATTTCGGACTCGATAAGCGTGATTCATGGACTGTTGACTGTCCATTCGTTGGCTCATCCGTGAATTCTCATAAAATGCATCATAAACATGTCACCATTAAGCGCCGGTGGCAATTAAACGGAAGTTTTGAAGATGATAGATGCACAATGATGCATTCATTTCTCTATTTCCTGTGCTATTCTTCTTGTTCTCTTTTCAGTTCCCTCTTCATAAAGGAGTCCTATTATCTCCATCATATTTCTCGGTGTCGTTCTTGTTTTAAGTGTACTTTGCCTGTGACGTTTCGTCGAAAGGAAAAATTCGTAGTTGTCGCAGTTACCCGTCGCGCGTGTGAGATCGTGAGGTTCATTCGTATTAGACCTGAACAGGAAAAAACGTTTCCCATTCGAAGACACGAACTGTTTATGTTAATGTTTAGTTTAAACGATTGACGGTACGTTTCCTTACAGTGCCACGGCAGGATTAAAAAAATCTGCGATTATCCCTGCGGTGCTCGCGTCTTCTTATTTCTTCTGTCTCTCCTCTTTTTTTGTATTTTTTGAAATTATTTTCTATTTTTTTATCCTTTTTATACATCAAGCTTTCTCTGTTTCTTATTTTGTTTCTTCTCTTATCAATAATATTATAATAGGCAGTGTTCGTTCGAGAAACTGCTACAGGAACACACACACGTATTTGTACACGCACACACACGCACACATGAATCGTCAATAGAAATTGAGTGTTTAGATTCTAGACTCTAGAATAATAGCACGGCGTTTATACGTAGCTTGAAACCTGCTCAATGTGACATCATCTTTTCTTATTTCAATCTTTCCTATCTCATTATTCAGATTTCAGAAAAGTGTTACATATTGTTGGACGCATTATTGTGTGCCGTTATCGCTCGGAACGGATCGCGAGTTCTTTTCGTTTAACGATAGCATGTCTGTTTAGACGAAGAGAATGCGTCGTACTAAAAAAATATATGTGTGTGTATATATATATATGTGTGTATATATATATATAATACATACATGAATGTATATATGCTTATCGTTTTGTTTCAGATGGAACATCCAACCACGAGAATATCGGGCTCGCGATCGATACGTATGATCGTATTGGCCCGCACATGAGCGAAACGTGCCCCGTTTATGAAAAGAAATTTCACGCTCAATTATCACGTAGAAAACGTTTTCTACAATGTTTTCGTCGTTATCGAATCAACGAAACCCGAGATTCTTCTCCTTCGATAAATGATCGCGCTCGTGATGAACTGACAGCGATTGTGTAACAGCGACCATAAAAAATCAATAGAGTTCCAGCAATAGGAACGATATCATTGTACACCGCGGCAGTGTCGAACAGCGGTGATGGAAACAGTTTTATAGTGAGCGGTAGTAGTAGCGACACACATTAGCAATAATTACAGTAAGTAGTGAGCTTTTACGTGCGCGCGTGTGGTGTATGTGTGTTTGCGCCTATATATTTAGGTGACGTTGATGTACTGTTCTTTTGTACTCGTTGCCTATGTTGCGAGTCGAATCGGTGAAATCTGTCGAAGTATTCGCGATTTCATTCACGACAAGGCTCGTTCTCACTGTTAACGATTGGTGACCAGAATCCACGGCCTGGCAACCGGAAGAAAGAAGGTTCCACGTTTGCCGTGAACTGGCGACCAACGTAATTAAGGATCCACCGGCATCGTGGTGCATCGGACGATTTGCATCAGAGTCACTTTTATGTGGAATCACAGAATGACGCAACATCGGCAATATCGTTGCCGAGATGCTCCGGCACTTGGCGGCGGTGTCACCGGCGCGAAGTACGCGTGGACTTTGATGTTTGGCAAATGCGTCTAGAACAAGATGCCCATTTGGGTTCGTTAATGGAAAGAGCGAAAGGAAACTATTATTGGATTGTTGTTAGACGGAAGCTTAAGATAACACTAGTTTTCTCATGATAAAAAAGAAAATAAAATTAAATTAGAGTAACAAAATACGTAATCTGTACAAACAACAACCACCTTCTATCAATGAATATTAAAAAATCTCAAGCTTTAAAAATTTTTCCTCAATAAATAAAGGCATTGTAGCCTTTAGATCGCTAAGTGCGTAAAATATAATATTGCAGGAGAGGATAGATAAAATTCATAATTCATGATACCGTACTCTGAGTCTACGTATGCCAGCTCTGGTGATTAGTTGACAGTCGTAAAGCTCAATGCGCTCGAGATTGTGGCAGGCCTGAAGGAGGTGATCCAGACTGGCGTCTGTGATGAGAGGGCAGTTGTCCAATTCCAGCACCGCCAGATGTTCCGCTGCACACGGCGAAAGAGCCAACTGTCGGATGCCTTCATCGGTGATTAGTTCGCAATGGGACAAACTCTGCAGACATTATAATATTGGTACAAAAAATGAAAATTTCATGTTGTTAATTAAGAATAAGATTTTCACGATATTATAGACAGAAGTAAATGTGAACGGTAATATATACTATACTGTAAGAATGATCTTCACTTACCAATTTCTCCAATCTGGGACAGCCCATTGCTAGGTAAATCAATGTGGCGTCAGTTATTAGAAGGCACTCTTCCAAGTCCATCTTCTCGAGTAATCTGCAATTCTGAAAGTCGAAAAGGATGACGTGTTGAGAGAGTACTATTGGGTCATATTAAAAAGCCGCATAGCTAGTCATCGAACTCACTTTCGCGAGAGCTTGGAAGCCGGCGTCGGTGAAATGAGTGCAAGCCACGCATTCAAGCACGCTAATAAGTGGACAGTGCTGCGCCAGTGTGACCAGGGACGCATCCGTTAAATTCGGACAATTCGATAGGCAAACGTAATGTAATCGCGGACTTCGTTCACTGAGTTCCCTAACTGCGTCGTCCGTTATATTCTGAAATGAATCTGTTTTCATAGCCCACATTCCAAGGCTTAGTGTCTAGATTTGAACGTCGTGGTAAATTTTATATAAATGCACAGATTACAAAAAATATTGTTACTGCACTATATTTAACCCACGCGTATCCTTAACACATACTCGCAACCTGTTGTTACGATATAGTGTGTAGGTATCACGGACTATGTTTACGGTTTATAAAATGTTATGCAAAAAAATAGTGCATTATCAGAAATCAATATTTTTTGTAGCAAAATATACCATCGAAGATATCACTTAAAATTCATTGCGACGCTCAAACTGTACTGGTATGCACGCTCGTATGTTTTTTATCCGTCAAAATAATTACGTGCTTTACAATGGTTCAATTAAATTACTTAAGGATGTATAGGCTATACAGTCAATTCCAAAAGTTTATGTACCTTAGAAAAACGCATTTTCTATGATTAAAAACAAATCAGACGTCTGAAGAACAATGCTAATAATAAATAGATACGTGCTAAAAAGTATAGAAGGAAATATCCAATTAATTATTGACGTATATACAAAAGTTGTAGCTATTGACGTGCTCTACACAAAAGGTTTTATGCACTTTTCTTCTAATTTCGATATTTAATGAATTACATATGAT
>NW_017133406.1:393757-396438 GCF_001652005.2 Ceratina calcarata | reverse complement strand
CCATAAGAGTACATACAAAGTTTAAGTCACTATAACTTTTCAAAAAACCCGTGAATTGATTTAAAATTTTACAGGTAGCTTTTTAATAGTAATACGAATCTATAATAACAAATTCAACGTGCTAGCATTGTTTATGTATATAGCCTATACATCCTCAAGCGATTTGAGCTTTGAATATTTTTAGGGAAATCATACGAGTGTCAAATGATTCGAGTCATATTAATAGCATTCATGAGTATATACCCTGCATTCGTGTAGATTGATCGCTTCCAAATTGGGGCAATAACGGGCCAAACACTTGACAGCCCTGTCCGTCAACTGACGGCACCCTTTGCACTGGAAGCTACGAAGCTGCTTGCAACCTCTCACCAATGCTTCGACTCCGTTGTCGGTAAGTAACTCACACCAGGACAGGTTGATATGAGTGAGAAGTGGACAGCCATCCGAGAGATCCTTTAGAGAAATGTCCGTTATCTCGGGACACGAGTCCAAGTTCAGTCGTTGAAGTTTGTGACAGTGACTGCTTAGAGCCGCACATGTGGCGTCTGAGATCTTTTTACATTGGCTTAGGTTCAGTTCCTCGATGTTGGGGCACGACTCAGCCAACTTGCGCATCGAATTGTTCCCAATACTTTGGCACCCTCTGAGAGAGAGCTGTCTCAGGAAACCCCCGCATCTTTTCGATATATTTTCTATAACCGATCCCTGCGTTTGAAACGATCCCGAATTAATTAAATTCGAATAAATGTTTTTCGCGAAAAATGGTGTGAACGACGCCTTGCTTACCACTCCAGAACTCCTGGCTCGCGATTTGTTTCGACCGATTTAATTTTACAATGCTCAATGTAATTACATACTCGAGAAAATTATGAGAGATAATAAGAACGTTTTAATATCGTCGTTAAGGTTTTTATTTCATTGAAGAGCGAAACGGAGGAAAACAGATCTCAAGTAGTAAGCTACGCGCCGCAGTTTTGATTTACCTCTACGTCTCGTTGGAAATCGAAGAGATCGATTCTTTGCCAATTGGATCCATCGAGCGCCAACACGTTCCAGGCTTTGCTTACTTGTGCGCACCGGCATAGTGATACCACATCGAGATACGAGAGAATTCTACCAATGGTACGGCACTAACGTTACATATTTGCTTGATCTGACTACATAATAATGTACTAAGTAATTCTTCGAGCAAAACTCATGATATCACGAAGAAAAATCAACGAAATAAATAATTGTGTAAAAAAAAAATGGAGTGGAATTGGTGTATATTACGATACCTAAGCAGCAACTCTTTGGGCAGTTTCTTATTAATCTGCGCCTCGTCATCATGGAACACCCATGTTAGCTGGAACCAAAAGAAGGAACAATACTGATAAAAACTCATCAACTGATTCGATTTGTTCGACAGATTAACAAGACACGGAACATTTACGCATCAGACATGCCTCACAGTTCACATGGACAAAAAATTGAATGTACGAAGCGCACGATTATTTTGTCGATGATAACGCGAAGCCAGAGACGTGCTTGACCAACCTGCATGTAAGACTGCTTCATGGTCGTGACAGGGCTGTTGTGAGTGTGCGATTGCGATGTGTAATAACCGGCCTGATGATGATAATGATGATGATGTTGGTGGTGATGATGATGGTGATGATGATACGATGGATGCTGTTGTCTCCACCATTGACCACTTGCACCAGATTCCTCGACCGCCTGTACCCCTTGCCCGACTTGGCCCACTCCTACGCCCACGCGACTTACTTTTTTCTAAAACAACGACGATCACCGTCGATCACAGGACTTTTGCATTTCGTTGACACCAATCTTGCTCGAATATCATCTAGGTATCCTCTCTTTTCGTCTTTCTACTTATTTTCCGCACAGAAGATGACTATATGACGATTTCGAAAAAATGTTAGCGACCCAACTTCTCTTAGCAAGCCTAAAATCCAGAATTACTCTAGAGCAAATGGTGGAAATCTATTAGAAACTAACAAGTGCTTACTATTCAAGATATTTATGTCATGGAATAGAATGTGCTATACATGTGTACAGAGGATACAACTTCTATTCTGTAAATATCATATGACATTAATTTCGATCAATAATTTGTAATCGTGTAATGAAATAAAAGGGGACGGATGGTATTGAGCCATCTATCTATTTTTTCTACCTACATAATTAGTAAATCATTAATTGCCCCAGATTGTACTAATAATTAAGTATAAGGTTTCTATGCTCCGGTTTCTAAAATCGGAAGCGAAGCGTTTATGGATTCGATACGCGATCCGTCTATTGATCCTTCTATAAATAACTCTCACAGCTTCGAATTTTATTAAAGAGAATACATAACAATTACTATTGATTAAATACAAATCGTTTCGTTTGAAAAACGCAGTAGCCCTGACGTGGTACGTCTCGATGCAAACGAGCGACCTTGTTGCCGCACAATTGTACGTCTGTCTTTATTATTTTCAATTGGAAAAACGATGAAAAGATACATCATTGTGAATAAAAAACAAATTCGTACAACTACTACAAACGATGAAGTAGGATAAAAAATTGTATCCTCACAGGATTCATTCTCAATATGTAGTTATTTTCATCAATATTTGAAAATGAAATCACATTTATCATTAGAAAAAACTCAATTAGTTTTGAATCCAATTGTTAAACAA
>NW_017133406.1:388064-392306 GCF_001652005.2 Ceratina calcarata | reverse complement strand
AAAATGAAGATATTCTATTATTAACAAACGTGTAAAATTATTTGTATTAAATACATATTTTAAAAGATTTAATCAAGGTCGAATCTGTTCGAAGAAAACAACAGTTCATATTTATCAACCTAATACATAAGCTAATATGACCATTGCATCGATGCATTTACATGTACTATCGCAATGTTATTCATAATGGACTTTTTATGTTCCAAAGATAAAAACAATAAATACTTGTTTACTACTAAGTTTTGTTAAAAAATATTTCCCGTTTCCAGAAACGTGTTCACCAGAAGTGCAAGCGAGGACGCGATCGATTAACGATCTCTCGTACAACGCAACGCTACGAAATCGACGCAATTAACACATTGCTAAATCACGCGCAATAAAGTAGCACTCGAGTAAGATCTAATACCGTTGTCTATTATGTCTAGTATCGCGCCTTACTATCGTTGTTTAACGTGCAAAAGAACTGGTCGAGCTTTAAAGCGAATACCCGGGTCAATACGTTAATTCCTATCTATCAGGATGTTCGAGATACATAAACTACGAATATGCATGCAAACACGACAGAATAAATGAAAAGTATAAATAATATTCCATTTTATTTGCACAAATGTTTTGACGAAATAATGAATTTTAGAGTGCCATAGTCATTATCAATTTCCTGTACCTATTCTATATTTACACGTTTGTATTCCTTATAAATTCATAAATATTTTCTGTTTTATCTTTTTCTGATTCATCTTTTTGCGCCAGTGCACGAAGAGAGAGAGAGAGAGAGAAAGAGCCAGTGCCTGGAGAGAAATCAAATTGATAATACATATGTCGTCCTAGGATCGACAATTCCAGGGCGGGTTTACGTTACAAACTTTGAAATTGAACGAGTTACGAATTTCGTGAGGAGAATGACCAGGAAATGGTCGCAGAAAGGAACGAAACAAGTTTGTGACTACATACGTACATTTATATTACAATGACAAATGAAAATAGATGCAAAGATTGATTAATTTAGACTTATATGTTAATTATTCACGCGTAGCATGAGAGCTTTATTTCATTATACTTTATGAAACATAACGTATGATTTATTAAATTCCTTCCCCTTCATTTATTTTCTCTCATCAACCTTCAGTAACGGAAAAAGAAAAATGAATAAAAGAACAAGGACGTCCCACTAACAATAAGTATACCTTTTAAATAGATATCAAAATTCCTTATCATGTCATTTGCAAAACATTATTAACAAATTGCAGAATGATAAAGTAATGTTGCGTAATTTAAAAACTGTTGTAAAATACGTTCATTATAACACAATAGTATATTGATACTGATGAAAATTGAAAAAAACGATGCGTAAAATACGATATTAGGCTAAAAATAATAATGAGATTGACAAATACTTATCTATCGAATGTGATGTAAATTATTTTTTGATCGTCTGGTTCAATTCCTTAACGAAATATTGACACATTTATTCAATTAATGTTAATTGTAATATTATACATACATGTATGTATATATGTGTATGTATGTATATGTACGCACACATATTAAGTAAGCTACACGTGTATATTTTGTAGCTACAATAAATAATTAGAATGCGCATAAGGTAATAAATATGAATACGCGCTTGAATATTATCTATAAATATCTAATCAATGCGAGGATCGATGGTGATCTTTGATCTCTAACGCGTAATGTTTTTGTTTATGCGATGAAACTACTGGCTGGGTTTCTAGAATCCTGTAGATCACACACCGTTGGTCTATTTTCTCTCTAAATCTGTAAGACTGCAACAAACTCTTGCAACAAATGAAAGTGGCCGCATAGCGACCGAGTTCTGTGAGATCGGACAACGACAACATGCTCGACGACGAAGACGATGTCGATGTTCCGACTTGTCGGGGAACAAGGATCGGTGCGCGTAAAAGCACCCACAAGTGAGACGTCGCGAAGCGGAACGATGGAAGGGAGGAAAAGGTAGAAACGGTAAGTTAGAAGGAGGAAAGAGACAGATAGAAAATGACAAAGACGCGAAGGAAGATAAATGCGGAATAAACGAGTGCGAAAAGAAAGAGTGCAATTTTTCATACCGGCTGTTTGACTGTTCAACCAACAAAGACAACGCTCATTAACATTCTAACATAACATATAACAATCATCGAATGGGAAGGAGAGATAAAAATATAGAACGAACGAAAGTAAGAGTGGGCCAGAAAATGGGAGAGAGAGAAAGTAAGAAAGAGAGAAATAAAGTAGGTGGAATAAGTCAAAGAGAAAAGATACAAAGTTTGAGAGAGATAGATAAAAACAGATAGACGAAGTTGAATCAGCCACGAACAAGCGAATGAGTGAGAGAGAGAGAGAAAGATTTGAACGTTGACAACGACAACAGTTTCCTTAAGTTCGTATACATCGTATACATTTATGGATCAAAATACCCACACGTTAAATGCTCAGATAATATCATACGTAGTACAGTTTAAAATTGATCCTCGGATTTTCTGTGTTTAACGGTACTGATCGCAGTAATGATGACAAAAACAAAGGAAAAAGAGAACGCACGAAATACAGGAACAACATATTAAAAGATAAATAGTCGAGTTGTCATAATTACGAGGACAGATCTATCGAAGACGAAGAAACTGAAAGGTACAGAACGAAAGAAAGAACAAAGGATGGAGTTGGCTGGTTGTTGGTTGGTCGATCAGTGAAATAAAGACAGTAAACGAGAGGAAAGACAAGGAAAGAAAGAGAGTGAGAGAGAGGAAGAGCGCGCGACGATTGAGGTAGACAGAAAGAAAGAGAATGAGAAGAGAGATATACATGAAATGGTAGCGATCAAAAAGTAAGAAGCCTGCGACTCCTTTACGAAGGACACATCACCGAAACATGTTTACCATCGGTTTTGGTTGCCTGTCGTTAAGATGAACGCTCCACATCTAAGCGGAAAAACATTAACAGACATTACAGAGACCAGAGGAGCGGATCAGCTGTTCGCCTCGGCAATGACAACATTGGACACACGCACGACCCCCCCGTGGTGACTTTGACGCGCGTTTTACATTCAGCTCGTTTACTGTCAGACAATGCATTGACTTACCTCGAGCCTGGTACGCCCGGAGTGGATCATCCTTTTGCGTCGCGTTATTTTGCAAAGTTTACGGGAATACCCGCACGGTTTTACGGAAAAAGAAATGTCGTAGCCGAGCGAGTTGCTACGCTTCGCGAGAGAAATGGCCGAGTCTACTGAATATGAGCCGTGCCGCCGTTACTGGAGGGGGGAAAGGACGACCGATGCACTTTCCGGTGGAACGGAAAATAGACTACTCGATTGGTTGCATCAACCTGACTTGGCGACAACGCCGCCAATCCCATCGCGTCTAGCCATTGTTTACACGCTTCTTATTGGATCGTTATTTTTGAGGGAGCGCGAAGAAAACATGCAACACGGATGCAACGAAACCAGAGACACTGGTGTTAAATTTGCGAGATGTATGTGCACCTACACGATCGACTGTCGTTACAATTTGAAGAATATTTGGTTTGTTCTAGCAGAATCTTCTCGGTGGCCACATCGAACATTTTTCAAATTAGAATCATTCTACTAAAGGGTGGTAGTGTCCGTGGATCGTTGGGACAGCGAATGGAGTCCAATGGAGTTCAAAATACAATCGGTAATCTCTCCTCAGTGTCGGCATCGAAGAAGTCGGTAAATGACCAAGGACACCGTCAGTTTCCTGTTCGATAGCCGGTATGAGATCGATGCTAGCGTCCTACGTTTATCTATTGCCACCGAGGAGAGATTACTAAAGACAGAGATTAGTAATCTCTCCTCGGTAATCTTTCTCGGTGCTCGACAACAAAGAAGTGAGCATTCTCATTTTTCTCTCTAAAACATACTCACCAATTTATCCTTGGAGAACAACGCTCTAACGTAGTTGCTGCAGCATATATTAGTTGGCGCCACCATGTCATTATTTCGAAGAATTAATTTGTACCTGTGCGATAGTACTGAGGCCAAAACACCCTTCTTTGTATTCAAAAAAGAATATCATATATCGTATAAGAATATCATATATTGTAATAATTAATGAAAACGTAATATTGTAATGAAAGAAGTTAAACATTTAATAAATGATGATCTGATTTAGTTAATTCAAAGGCCTGGATTATGAAAACGAAACAAGGACCAAAATATTTCTCATATTAGAAATAACAAATATTTAAGGTGACGCATAACATCCT
>NW_017133406.1:386174-387967 GCF_001652005.2 Ceratina calcarata | reverse complement strand
TGGGTTGAAACATTGTGTTTCATTAATGAATTAAATGATTCTTTAAATTGATTAATTTATTTTTATTAATTTAAGTGAATAAATCTCTAATTGTAAGTCCTTTCTATAATTAAATGTAGAGTTCTCATTTTCTTCGCACACTCATAAGCTTATGTTGCGTCTTGATCGTTCTCGAAATTTTGTCAACGCTCTCCTGAAAAAAATCCTGATTCCTCTGGAGTCACCAAACTTCAGCTGCGTGGGCACGGTTAACATTTAGGACTTAAGTGCACCGAGTGCTGTTGGCGAATCGGGCAACAAAAATAAGTCAACGAAAAACCAGCATCTTAATCCTTTAAGAACCTCCGCCAGAAAACTAAAACCAAAAGCGCAGAGAAAAAAAGATAATTCGCGAGGATACTGTAATCTGTGAAGAGTACAAGAATCCCAAAGTGTCCATTGCGAGAGAAGTAAAGAAAGAAAAAAGTACGTTCAACGCCAGTGAGGCCATTAATTCCTCCGAAAAACGTTGAACACAGCACATGCGGGTTCCCCTTGAACGTAAGACCATGATGCTTGCGAGATTGCTGCGATAAGAACATTGAGTCGGCTCGCGATATTTTCGCGCGAACGGGAGGAGATGAAAAGTCGATCTAGCCAGGGCCTGCTTCCCTCGGCTCCGGATAGATGAAGATAATATCTGACGTCGGTGAACGCAGGCTGCGGGGGGTCCGTTCTCTCGCAACAGGTTTCTTGGTATGTTCCTACCTGTTACGATAGTGTTCTCGGGGGCTCCGTCATTATAATGTTAAACGATTCGGAAGAGGATCGAAAGATCGATGCTTGCATCAGCTTCCAGATACAATTTTATTTCGAAGTAGAGCAGAAATTCTTTTCTTCTGGCAGCTGTTATACTTAGATCGTGTCCTGTTGTCCAACGTGGACACTTCTCCCCATGTGTGTCTCTTTCACAATAATGCCCCCGTTCGATTATTATTATTGATTCGTTTCGTAAGCTCCTCGACGCGATTGATTTGCTGCTTTCTTATTGACTACGTGTCTTTGCTTCGGATTTGGTTACGTGAATTTACGAAACTCGAATTTCACTCGAAATAAATCATTTTTTAATTATTTCATTTGTTACAACGAAATCACTAGTGTAACAAATTCGGTGAATCATCTACAGAAGATTAATCTAATTTTACTGATCATTGAGTAATATGCATCGTGCTCTACAATAGTTACACTTTCCCCGCCGTTAAAAGTTAACATTGCTCGAATAATTACATTTCTAGGGGCGTGTTCACCGATCGATTAAGCAGGTTCTCCGACACGCCGAAATTAATTCCGTACGGTATGTTTACCTGATTCCGCTGGCCCGACATTTATTTCTTTCATGCGGTAGCTATCATTAATTATTCACCATGCGTGCGTGACGCAAGTCGATCGCGACACACGTCGTCGTCTAGTGTCTAGCAAGCCCTAGCATGCTATTATCTGCATGATCATTGTGTCACGAACAAGCGGCAATTACCTCCGAGTTCCTGATTGTCACGCCATGATAATCTCTTAATCCGATAACGTTTTATCGTTACCAAATTCACCAGTTTCTATTATACTGATCGTCTCTTTGGTATGTCATTGTTAGTTTTTTCATTCCAGCAAACTGTTGCATTGATATTGAAATTAATTTCGATTCTCGACATTAAATGACTTTTCCAATATCTTGTTTCTTTAGTAGGTACAATTGTACATATAAATCGTTTTTGAATAATTTTGCAGTTTGTTTATATAAAAGTATTCAACATTTTCAT
>NW_017133406.1:378088-385981 GCF_001652005.2 Ceratina calcarata | reverse complement strand
CAATGTGTTTCATACTATGCTTCAGTTAAAATTCTATGAAGACAACTATAATCAAATTTAAAGGTTTTCGATGATTTTTTGTTACATTGACGTGTAAACATTCTATTATATATAATTAGAACATGAGTTTATATTTTTGTACTATTATCCTCAGCTAAAATATTATACCTCCCTATCATTATCTTGAAGGTTACCAAAGAGAAACTCAAAACCACGAAAAATCTCTGCAACAGGATCAGAAGAATACCCATACGATCACAATTCGTAGCCACACGCACATCGTAGCGTGGTTACATAAGAACGCGCGGGTGTCCGTTGTTATCTGATTGTCTCCATGGACCTGGCCAGAAATCGTTTCACGAGAGTTATGTGACCGTCATTACTACTCGGCGTGGAAGGGAATGAAAAAAAAAAATAGAACTACGAGAAACATTTCGTTTCTCTTTTCAATTCCTCCGTTCGGTTCGGTATGTTCGTACAAAACGAAGATTAAACGTTCCAGTTTCGTGCCGAATTAATTATCGTTCAAACTAAAAGTCAAACTATATGTATAGCATTGTCATGCAAAGGCTATGACTTTGTAATGGAATGGACTGGCGCTTCGTATTGTGTAAGATGTAAAATTAATAACAGAAAACTATGACTGTTTTCACTCGCGTCACGTTACGAGCTTGTCGGTGATTTGTTCACCTATAAGCCTCGTTTGTTCGTTTCCATCAGAATTGTGACGTATAAATAGAGTTCTACATGTAATGTGCATACTTGTCCGAATGTTTGTAAATCTTTAATATTACACGTGCAAAGTCGATATTGCAAGTGGGTCAACTATGCATATTTCGATGATAGAACTGTATCACAGCATTCTGTTCTGATGAAGTTCAGATTAAAACTATCTAACTTTCATTTAAACGGTTTGATCTTGAGAGAGACAATTTCCCTATCAGTAATCAGGATCAGTTATGATGAAACGAAGAACAATATGTCTATTAAATGAATATGTGTCTTAGAAGTACAATTGCGCGTATTTCACTTCAGATTAAAAATTATTCGAGTCGGAGATAAGCGTCTCGCAATCTCACAATCAGTGACACATGAAATGTTCAAATCTAATAAATTTCATTTATGTTTATGCTACACTTACGGGGAGGAAAATGACGTGATTGTATATAGTGCAGCGGCACGTTAGTCAACAGTGATTTCCCAACCTCGCTTCCCTAGAATTTGTAAATCAGTGCGAAGCGGCTGCGTGTGGTGATGCAAACGTGTCGCCCGACATATTGACGCCCACGTTCGCGAACATAACTGCCAAGTGTAATTGACTTTGTATTAAGATTTATTCGGCCTGCGACGATTCCTTGACAAAGATTTCCCTAAGCTTTATCGACGTGGCGACCACCACGATGCTGTCTGATTAAACATAATATCATAGTTCATTATTTCGTATAGAAGCACTCATCATTATTAATAGGAAAAGAATTTTAAGAGATTTATCTTATTATAATTTGCTTTTATTGAATCAATAGAAATGAGTCAATGATTGTGATATATGTTCTCCGGTATTACATAGGATCATTCCGGGACAGATAGACGTAGTAAAAAAAGAGTTGATTAAATGTATTATTACCATAATTTAACTATTAACTTTCTAATTATAATTTGAATGAAAGCTTCGACTGGACGTATCTTATATCGTGTCGTAGTCAATGTATTATATGGGGGAGGAGCGAACGTGAAATTACATCCCCACTATTTCTCGTCGTCGCAGTGATTTTTCGAAATTTTTCAACGGCACCCGTGTCGACGCGTGGGCGTCGGTGCTTTCTCTTCCGTTTGTAGAACGCTCGGCAGAAGAAGCGCGCACGGGCGTGCTCGCCCGCTCGCCAGCGACCGATATAAACAGGAGACAAAACTAATTAGCTAGGATTATTAGAGACAATATGGCAAATTGCGCTTACTCACGGCCTCGCAGCACGATCGTGCGCCGCGATAGACAACACTCGAAGCGTCAGCACGATTCAGTTCATTAATTATACCCGGCTTACGATTACAAGATCGCTTTAATTGCAATTACGTAATCGGCCTCCCGATCGATATACATATATTGCTCCACGTCGGGGCTTGTTTCGCTTCAGGCTCCTTTTGTACACGCTCAAGCCTGCACACAGCCTGCCGTGCGAATTCTTTTATCCCTTTTAAGCCTCCTTTTTTCTTCGTTAACAACTGCGCGGTTCCACGTGACGTTTATTAAATCGACGGGTAAAAGGTTCCCCGTAGGTGAATTCGACGAATGCCGTCAAATGATTCATTAAATGCTACGTGTTAACTTGCGCTCTCTAGCTCGTTTGACTGTTGTTCGAAACTTTCGATTTCAGTGGTTTCGCTCGTAAATCACTGCCCGTTGAAGCATTTCTGTCGAGTCGTTTGTTTTGTCGGCCGATTTTCCATGAAATGTAAAACGTGTAATATCCTATGTATTGACAACAGTTTGAAATAGTATCACGTATCGCGTAAGTTTGTTCAGCCAAGAAATAGGAGACGTTCTTAATTGGCAAATCTAGTTAAATCTTATCTTTTTATCTTTTAAATAATGTAATTTTTCCTCACGTACATTTGCGAACAATATTGACTTTATCTGTACATCCTTTTGTAATTGAAAAACGAATTTAATATCATCTTCTACGTTTTATACTTTTGAACCAAAAATATGAATATTAAAATGTGTCAAGTAGAAAATGTATCGAAGAATGTATTAAATTTTAGTAAAATTAAGATGCACCCTTACATAACCGCGAACGTAACATCGTTAACAGGACGATAAGTCACGGCAGTAGCTCAAATGATTCAAAATGACCTCTCACCGTTGTTGAGCCCGAGTACCGCGGATCGAATGTTTGCCACCCACGGACGTCGATCGCCGATAGATCACACCTGATCGTAAATAGATCACTGGCGTCTGTTCCTGTAGGCGTACCTTACGACGCCGAGTGTTTGGCCAAAGTGATTTTCAACTTTGTCTCGACTCAATGCCACCGATCTCATTATAGATATCGCATGAGAACGTTATCCTATCGGGTCTCGTTTTTTCCTTCTAGTTTTTTGGCCCGATTCAATGAAACAATCGGTGCCACACGCGCCGCGAGTTATTCTTCGGCGAGAGATTTGCCAATAAGAGCGATTAATTAACTTATATTCGGCGCTCGTCTGGTCGATAACATTCAATAGCTAGAGACTGACGTTATCCTTGACATATCGAAACGCGGCCAAACTGCTCTCATTAAATTGCAATAAGCATTGATTTGATTCGATCGAAATAACACAATTAGAATCCAAATATAAGCGGCAAGTTATATTTCATGAATGTATATCTATGCAGGCAGTGATAACAAATAGAAATTGTAATCTTATTTTCAATTTAAGGAATACTTATTTAAAATATCTATAAAATTATGGTTCCCATTGTTAAATATCTTCAGAGAAGTCTAGTATTGGTTCGAATGGAATGAGTAGGTTTCGACGATCGGTTTTTTAGCAATCGATATCAATCACGACTGCTCTTGATCAATCCGTTGTCAAGAAGTAACGCGAAAGCACGCGGCAACGACTCGTCGCTACGAGGGTTGGTGAAAATTATTATGCAGCGTTAACGACCTGCGGATAAGGGGATTGTTTACGATCGTCGTAAGTTAGCCATTGTTTGCACAGGAGAGAATATTGTCTCTCTATCGTTTGCTTTATGGCCGTTCTTCTGGTTACCCTGTGTGTGCATTGTGGCACGCCACAACGGCCAGCCAGGGTGGAAGGAGAGGTGAAATCGTGGAGGCAAGATCGAACTCCGTGCTTCTGCGGGATATCGAGAAATCTCGTATCCAAGAACGTCGAATAATTCTCTCTCGCTCTCGCTGGTTCTCCTCGTGGACCCACGCTGCATCGACGGTATCGATCGAAGGAACCGTACGCACGAATTTTTATGCAACCGCGAGTCGTGAAACTTCATTGTTCGTTTTTATTCCTCATCGTAGGCGTTAAACACGGTGATATCCAAGGGGTGGTTTTTAATCACACAAATGGTCGGATAAAACACTTTCAATAAAATACAATTTTCTATTTTTAGATATTTTTTGTAACTATTGTTTTTGGTCCTTTAATAATAAATTGTGTCTCGTTTGGATAATATTTTAAGCAAGTGACAGTTCTCATAATATTCGGATCTATGAAAGTAAACGACAGTGAAATTGGAGAATCATCTAGCATAATACGTAGTAATCTTGTTCACGTATCTTTAAGAATTGGATTTCATGCTCTGCTGACGTCAGATAACAGACGAAAAAATTATAATTCGCAGACGAAGTTAAGTTTCTGCAACTGGAGATACGGATAAGCTAATACGAAGTTTTATTAAAGTACTTGTTGCATACTGAAAATCTCAGTTATAAAAATCCTGTTGCAATTAGTATTATTCCAATTTTTATATCTTCTTTTTTTAGATGAAACTTAGTATTTTTCTCTTTAATTCCGAGCGTTCGGTTTTGTCGCGTGTAAATGTCCATTCTACCGACGGACAAGTTCACGACCAGGCCAGTGCCTCATTACCGTTCCTAATTATACAACACAATTACGGAAGTACTCCTCCTCCGTACGGAATAGCCAGACTTTTTCATTGAGAAAAAGATCGAGCAGTACCGGTCTACAAATTCAGGTTTGCCATCGTCTTCGCTCGAATCCCGGTTTCACTGTACAAGCGAAAAATCCTGTCACGAATACTGAGAGGAGAGGCATTAACGACGCATTGTTTTAACGCTCGGAGCATTGTTCGACGTTTGTTCACCGGTTGTAACTGTGTGTGACGCATTGTCTGGACCAACTGAGGCGCCAGGAAGCAGAGAAACCGGACTTTTCTATCTCTTACTTTTTTACTTACGATTCTTTCATATCGACTGAACTGCAAACGATATCAATACCGTTTCAAAATAGAACTTCAACTATTGAGACGATTCTGATTTTAATTATGGTTCATACAATTTTTCTTTATATTAGAGATTTACTAATAAAATGTGATAATAGTAACGTCACATATATCACATGCAAAATTCGATTTGTATATTATTATTATACAATTCATAATCGAATTTTGATTGTGTGTTCGAGTTTTTAACATCAGATAACGCGATCAATGGTATCAAACGGAATACCGAAGTAAAGGAGAAGTGGTAATGTCGACAATGCCAACTTATGCCTACCGCCGCGGAGGTGGTTTCAAACGTGAAATAATCACGCGTGGTCGAGCAGGAGACGTCGAATGAGTCACGCCTCGCAATATTGTAGAAGCGAGTCGCGTGAACGCGCGCGCGTTTTGCTACATCGCGAGAATTGCTACCAGGGAAAAGAATGGTTGATTGCGGAGGAAAAGCAGGATTAATCGATCAAACAAGATACGACATTGTGTCGTGAATTTCGTGACGCGTTGTTATCGTGACGTTTGAATTGTTGATTAACATTTTTAGAGTCACGACTACGTTGTACCTGCGCGCATAATTCAATGTGAAAAACGGTTTCCTCTTAGAGACACCCTTCTCATGCCCGATTGTCCTCTTACAATTATTGTTCTGAAGGGGAGCAGGACATCGAGTAAATCAGCGTGAAAATATGACACGATAGAAAATTGCACTACTTAATTTCGTCAAGTTGAATATCTATTATTATAGGTAGAATCAATTACATTTCATTCAAAAGCTGGCAATTTTCTTCGACTAGCAAATTCATTGAGCAAATATTTACGTGATTTATTTACTATTCAATATGACGTAGTTCGCAATGGAAAATTCGTTATTAAATTTCCTATGTTGTAATAAAATATTATAATTAGTGGATTCGATCTACGCATTTGAGACTCCTTCCGGACGACACGGTCTTCTGGATATCGTTACGTGGGTGTTCCCATTAAGATTACCGATCTCCATAACCATCGATCGCGACAAGTGTCCCGCGAAACAATTGTCCTTTCTGAATCTCCACGAGATTAGATTGCAAGTTCTCCGATCCGGTCGGTTCACGATCGTGAAATACCTTTATTTCCACGGGGATCCACGACTTTTGTCCGGATCGTATAAGCTCGATCGGATCGTATAGGAGCCGATCCTGCTCGGGAGTCGCTCATAAACGAGATCTTTATCGATCCAGAGTTATCGTAATCGACTATTCGCAATACACGTATAGCTACCGATCGTGATACCGCGAGCAGACCCCGATGACATCCTTCGTGGGGGATAACAATAGTGATAAGTATATGTCTACTATCAGATCACGATCCGCAATTGTGCTCGACGTTAAAGCCATAACTCGCTATTAATATATACGATTCGATGTGGAGACTTAAGGTTGATGAGTAACACTGACGTTTGACATTTCCCACGTATGCCCTGGTCGCGATCGTAATTCGATGATCTTTACGGCGATAATCCCGAAATGTCACTCTCATTAAACACCGCACGATGATACGGTTGTAAAATTGCTTTTTTTTTAGGTTCAATGTAAGCGATGTAATAAGTATGTAACTTTCAGCGGTTCGATAGGTTAATCAAATCGGGAGGAATATTCTTCAAACACTTAAAAATAATTTTGTTTCTCTTCTGTTTTTAAAAAATTTTCTTTAGTAGTGAATTATCTTCACTTACAGATATTGATAATACCATGTTCTATCCTTTGTTCGTGATTTATCACTAAAAATTTGTGAATACTGATAGGATGACATAAATGATTCTTTTCATAACTCATTTCGTTAATGGAATAGTGTGATAAAGTATTTATACATTTGATTATTCTCGTCGCTGAAGTTGATTTTGCAGCCGTGCTGCATGTTAAACTATCCTTGGTAAGGTGTTCATGCAGGACTACCACGCTTTAACTTCGTACCACGCTATCATTTTCATAATGACAATGGTCCGACAGCCCACACAGGATAACCATGATGAGTAGTTCACGGCGTACGTACAGTTTGCCGTACAACTCCCGCCAGTTTTATAAATCTCAAATCGGTCTAGTCATGGATCACTATCGATCCTTGTCAACCGATTTACAAACGTGTGTTCTAAGCCGCGACCTGCTTTTATTGATAATATCAGAATGAATAATTCCCCTCGGTTATTTGAGACACTTGTACTAATAGATTTATTATTTATTCTTTTCAAACTTAAAAAGATTCAAATAAATTACGGAAGTCTAAATCAAAAGTTACTGCTTATTTCACGTGGAACATGTCACACGTCATATTCTGTGTTTTCGAGGTCGATTAGATCAGAGTGGAAGAGCCACTGAAGGAAGAAAACGAGACAAATCCCCTTGGCTCGCTTTCTCGATTTGCATTCTGCGCCAAAGAGGCACGTGGGCCTGATGGTTAGTCGGTGAGATCGTAGTAATGAGTCGCGCTTATGCATACAACCAGTGACACCACTGACACCTTCTCCGGCAAGAGAAGTGTGAATCATCGGGCCCGCGAGAGAGTTTCTCTCCTCTAATCCGTCTTTCTCGGGTGGCTCACCCACCCGTTCGGACTGCATTCGCCTCTCCGTCATGTCGCGCACAATGCACGTGCATCACGCGGCTCCCCGGCAACTAGTTATTATAACGCTAAATTATAGGTGTATCCATGTATTCAGGTGACACGCAACGCTGTGCTATCGCGTCGATTGATGCGTGAACTGACCGCAATTTATTCGATTTATTCGTTTCGTTACGAGGCGCCGAACGCAACAAGTGGGTTGTCAAAATTCACGATCGGTAATACTTACAAGTTACTGTTAGATAGTTACCTGATAAGCGCAGCGTTTAAGGATGTATTGGCTATACAGTCAATCCCAAAAGTTTATGTGCCTTAGAAAAACGCATTTCCTATAATTA
>NW_017133406.1:371025-378022 GCF_001652005.2 Ceratina calcarata | reverse complement strand
AAATAGTAGAAAGTTTTCTTTGGGTTAATGCTGATTGCCATAAGAGTACATACAAAGTTTAAGTCACTATAATTTTTCAAAAAACCCGTGAATTGATTTAAAATTTTACAGGTAGCTTTTTAATAGTAATACGAATCTATAATAACAAATTCAACGTGCTAGCATTGTTTATGTATATAGCCTATACATCCTTAATTGTTTGATAAAATCGAAAGAATTATTCTTCCAATTGGATTCTAATTCAGATTTGGAAAAGATACATTTCTTCAAAGCTTGAATAGTTCGAAGTAATAAATAATCTATGTGAGATTGTAGTAATGTTCCAAGTCCCATCGTTTGGTACACTTGAACTCAGCCAATTATTTTTAACGATGAAACTTATTGAAAAAAATCATAACGACTTGAGAAGCTGAGAAGAGAAGGTAAAAGTGCATCGAAATGCAATCAATTATCCGAATGCGCCCGTTTCTAATCTCCGACCAAATCTGAGTTAACGAGGGGCTACCAATTTGCTGAAAAGCCAGCATACCACGACTAATCGAACGAGATCTCTTCTCCGGTTCGAGTTTACAATTCGTTAGAGGGAATCTGCCCCCTGGGCTCATTGTGCCGCGGATTATTGCTATCACCGCGGTACCATCCGGCGAACAAAGCACCTGCGTTCAAATAATAAGGATCTCGAAAGGAAAGGTCGTCGATAGCCGTTAGTGTCCGGGTTGTGCGAGGTTATCCGTGGCTTGGATCGGGCACCGGCGTTCTGAATTCCCTCGCGAGCACTGATCCAGTAGAAAAGGAGAATAAAACCATAAGCAAAACAGGGATATGTCACTACTGGGTAGGAAAGAGACGACAGTTACGTATAGAAAGAGAGCAGGGAGAAAAGATATAGCGACACCCACTTGCGTTTCATGCGACCGTGGCCCGGGTAAATGTGTAATAACGCACGGGCAACCGGATCGTCGCAGCGCAGTGCAAGGATGCATATAAATCGAGGTGACATAATTTGCTTAATTCGCTCGGGGAAAGGGAACAGGGTTTCAGGCGTCAGCCTCTGCGTGATAAGGAATTAGACTGGTCACACCTGAAGCATTTCAGCTATTATGCGAGCTCCCAGCTTGGTTAATTGATAATGCCAGCCGGATAAGGCTATTGAAATAGCCTTTAAGCTTGATGTACGAGTTTCGCGGAACGGAGGAGTTTAATGGAATTATACGCACGGTTTCTAGCTCGGATAGTAGGATGAAGTGACTCACGATTATACTTTTCTCGATAACAGTTTTTGTCAGTGACAGTAACACTAGTTAATCTAGAATTGTGTAAGAAAAATTTGTTAATCCTAAGAGAGAGATCCTAAAAATAATAAATTTCGACTTTGAATAATATGCATGGTGAAACTGCATTCGTTATAATCATACCCCATCGTGTTATGTTCAATATGAACAATTCTCTACGATATATCATCATAATCAATACTAATATTTCACTACAATTATCAAAATCTTCTTCTATTAAATACTGTAACGAGTTATTGGGACAGAATCACGACAAGTATAATAGTATTGCGGTCATACAATCAAGTATTCCAGACAAGAATAAAGCCCGCAATTCCGGTAGCGGTCGTGACACATAAGCATACACACATACAGATTGTATATCGAGGATCATTATGTTGACGATGTAATGTAGCGTCCAGTTCGTCGAACGATATCCGCGGTTGTGCTCTAGCCATGAATGAATGTGGCGCCAAGTGAATGGAGTGCGTCTGTTCCAACGTGCCTACGCACTCGCCACGAGGTCTTGAATCCTGACCACTCGCGTGCACGCGCACTTACGTGTAGCAAACATTTCTGATGAGAATTGTTGACTAATTCGCACATGCTTTAGTGGTCATGAATTCATTGTGCCTCATTTTAACTCGATGGTCTACCTTACAAAAAAATTGACAATCCTGATTTTAGTTTTGTCTAAAGATTTGTTTAACCGATCGTACCTTTTGCTTGCTATTCAGTTCGATACTATTTTTCTTATCAGAGAACTTTAGTGTCCATTACTCATTTGTATTCTACAACTTATTGTAGTGATTATCGGTTATTAAAACTGCTCGATTCCTTGGTAAACGCGTTCGACGACTCCTTAATCACAACAGTCGATCGTTGTGAGCAACAGTGTCGTGGCAGCGAAATGTCAACCGGTCGATATCTGTGGACTAAGCGGTCGAGCAACTTTGATGTGACGTGACTAAATTGATTCATGACTCATTGTCACGCACGGCTACAAACGATTACGGCGGCTAATTACATATCCGCGACACTGTTCTAGACGGTTCTCGCGAGCTTTTGTTACATCCTACAGGAACGTGTATCTTCTGCTGTGCTGTTTAGGTTTAGCTGCTGGAACTTCGTCCGAATTTCTCAGACACTTCCTCGTAAGCTGCGAAATATCGGAATCGGAGAAATATCGAGTGCACACATTGATAATGAGCATTAGTTGCTGTTAATTTAATTAACAATGACAGTTATTTTATGTACATTTGTTCCTTGTCTAAAAATGTTATGTCAATCAGCAATATGAGCCTTTCTAGCCTCTGAAGAATACTAAAGTTTTCATATTATGAATGACTTCCATCTACATAACTCGTTAACTAACGGGTCATCACGCAACGAGGAACGGCCGCATAACTGCATCAATCTTCTTCCTGTAATACATTAGGAATTAGTCTCGTTCGCTAATGAATGTCACTACAGATAAACGGAGCGTATAACGCGATCAAGTGAAACGGGAAAGATTTATCAAACCCATGAAGTTCACAATAACACCTGAACGTTCGATATATACTAAACATTCCATCAACAAACAATGATTTTTTAAAGAGATGATAAACAGGGTCAGAGAAAAAGTCGAGAAAGAATCGTCGGAAGAAGCTCGGTCGGCGGGTAAATTCCAAAAGATAAAACGGCTACCTGCTGACCAGATGAAGTCCCACGAAGGGGGGGGGGGGGCCTACGGAGAAATCGACCAGCCAGATATACGTACACATTTAACGATTGCCTGGAGGAGGTTGGCCGGCGATCTTATCGACGACGGGCCCGTGGTCGGATGACGGGCAGGAATTAGGTAATTACGCGCCGCTTAATTGCTAATTACTCATGGGTGCGATGGAATGGACACTAATTACTCCCGCTGATAATTTATATAATAGAACGCATGCTTGGACGCGTGATAATTGTCACTGTTCTGAATCAGTGAACGATTCTCGAAGAGGGTTAACACCAAAATCGATCTTCTCTTCTAGTTCTTAAAGAGAAGTCATCGATAGGTTAAAAAATATCAAAAAGGCGTTGCGGACCGATTAAGAAGAATCGTCGACAATCGTAAGTCATTGATCACGATTGCGGGAGGAACAAGGAAAGCCCTATAATCCCTGTGATTACCGGTCTTTTGGAAGGCAAGCGCGGGGTCAACGAACCACGACAAAACGGTGCCTTGAGGCAACGCGGATGATGTCAGCCAATGAAATATCCTTCTTTGGACGACTACTCCATTTGGATGCCATTTATCTGGAATTGTTTTAGCAGTGGCTGCTGAATTCTCGCGGCACACAACTGATTCAAAATTCATGGAGATTCATATGTTAACAGTCCAACTGCTCATAATATTGTTTGAATATCTCGTCACACAAAGTTTCATAAAATTGACACGTCTAATCCAATTTCACTTTGCTCTGATTTTTAAGATACTTTTTTTATTCACTCTTTCAATCTACCAATTATCTTTGCACTCTAATCGAGTAACAGAAACGATGAATAATTACAACAGGTCACTGTTACGGTCGACGTGACTGAAAAACGGCCTGATGGTCGGAAATGAAAACGCCCACGCGATGTTAGCACGGTCTTCTTGTGAATTGAACCCCGTAAACGTGAACGCGTGCTACATTGCGAATTCGTGTACATGCATATATGTATGGGTCAGACGTATACGCGTGTATTCCATTAACGTGATCCATTGCGTCACGTGTAAAGGTACAGACCCATCCTGCCTCCGTTGCACCGCATTATTTATGTGACGTGTCATTATACTCTTAATTGTTTGACTAATGTGCAGCTAAGTGTACCGCGGTACTGACTGCACTACCGTGGCTGGCACCTCTTTTTTTTTTTTTTTATTAATTTTTGTCAGTACAATTTCTGGTTACGAGCGCTCCCCACCCTCAGTTGACCAATTAAAGGACCGAACCCTCTGGGGACGCAATATCGGACCGTAGGAAATTGCGCGGTCAGCGACTGACGGAACAATTCATAAACTTAGTTTAATGAACGATTAACATATTTATGGGGCCCGAGTTTTAATTGCGCTGCCGGGAGGAATGTTTAACGACAGAACAAATATATTTTTGTTACGCTGGTAATAATTGGTTTGAGAACTGAAGATAAAAAATCTAAATATAGCACGCGAATTGCAAAATTATGTGAATGTATAATTGAAAATTATTTTCAAACATCTTTAAGTTTGCATCAAGAACGATTTCGGGAGACTTGTTACGGAGTGTGAAAAATGGGACGGCCTAGAATTTCCGAAAATGGACGCGGCTTAGATCCTGTGAAGATAAACCTCCAATTATTGGTTTCCTCGTTATTTCTGGATGATCGTTATCAAGTTCGATCGAAGGAAGATTCGACAGCGGAACAAAAGGAGCACGTGAAAGAAAAGAATCCATCGAGATACCCCATGGCGGTGGATCATTATATCCACTAAGGTTAAAACAATGCTCCACGGTTTTCGCACCTGGCTGACAGCTACGAACTGGCTGGAAGCCCGATTAAATATTGATTTTAGCTAGAACAGCGGAGCCCGAAGTGGTAAGGCAGGAGGAGGGCGGTTAACCAGCAGGATCTCCGTAGGTAGAAGACGTTTGGAGGCACCTGCCAATTTCGGAAGATGACTTTGCGACCGGTTTGCAGAGGTATTGTTTTTGCGAGCTGACCGGCTCCGGCGCCCCGTGGTCTCTACAGGTTATACGCTTATCGATACATCGATAATGGAGTGTGGGTGCTCCGTCTTCTTTGGCCCCTACATGCTCGTGACCTCGGTTCGTCTGTCTTTCGCGCCGAGTTAATAGACCATTGAATATGTTGATGGAATGTGTGCTCGACTCGATAGACCGTGCGCAACGTACATATGTACATTATGAAATGGAGAGAGAAAGAGAGAATACGAATTAAATTGCAAAATATTGCTACGGTGGAAGTGGGCAGCGAAAATAATTGAAAGACTAATGGACTTCTTCGTGGCTTGGCAAGAGGCAAAAATTCGTCTGCCGATTAGAATTTGAAAAACCTGAAGCTGAACCACGGAGCTTTGATCGTACATACTGTACAGGAAAACGCGGTGGAGGTATAAAGCAATTTAAATTGTCATTATGATATTATTCTATACGTTAAATTAATTTCTTAAAATATTTCTTCGTGAGTGAATTATTATTATGGACATCAGATTTGTCTTCTTAGATTTACAGTATATGAATATTTAAGAACTAAATTAATAGTGACATGAGCTTTGAAATAGTAATAGAATTATTCGCAGTCGAATGTAAATTAATAAGCTCGTTTACTTTCTCTCTTTGATAAGCCATGTACTATATACGTATCTGATGTGATAGAATGAGAATGAAGAAAAAGATGTAAATGATTCAGGTGCAACGAGGAAACCTTAGAATGTAATGCGCTGCCGTTCGTAGAAGAAAGCCTTGCTTGCTCGCCTTTCGATTTCAATTTTTGTCGGGCTTCAGGGCCGACTATTTTGCAACTGATCTTCGATCGCCCTCGACAGGTGGGGACGTGTAGGACGATCATGGTTTATGGCATAGGTGCACGAGCCTCGCCCATTATGCGCCATGATGCATTCATTCGTTGAATACAACACAGATTTTACATACGTACAAGGAGACTGGTGGCTATCTAGTCGCTCTTCGACTACCGGAAGAATCTGATCACAATAATGATGACGGTGATGATCTCACTGAATGTTAGCTTTTAGTCCCCGTTTCATTAATTAATTGGTCATTGAAATATTGTGATTCATTGACACACTATGGATATGTTTATGTGCTTCTAAGAACAGAATATCTTAAAGAATTCTTCTTTTAAAACTATAATTATCGCAGACTTCAATTTTATTCTCTCTGAATTTTGTTTCACATAGATAGTTTCCTCTTTTGTTTCCATTCTGAAGTTATTGATAAAAAATCTTCTTGGTTTAACACTGTTTTGGTTCGTTATCTCAACAGAATATTTTTTCTTCATATAGGAGTTCATAGAGTTCGGAAATTGATCATTTTCACGAGTCATGCGTGAACTGCAGTTTCACTTCCTTCCTGTATCGTAGTCTTCGAGATGCGGTAGGTGATCCGTGCAACAGGATCGATGTGATACCCGTGAAATCCCTTTGTCAAGAACCGAGCTTCCCATCCTGTTCCGAAGGATAACTGATTTCAGGGTTCGTTTTTATACATAATTCGAATTTCTTTGCGCGATGATAAAGCAACCTTTGAAATACAGCTTAGAAACTTGTTTCACGATCGCTAGTCTGCATTTACTCGGACGCGACAATTACGCGATAATAACAATAAAGTTCATGCATTCATAATATCAAGGCTTCCAAGTGTCAATCCTTGAACAAAAGTATTTTTTTTCATGCTGTATTTAAAAGTCGAAGCACTTGTAGAATATCGTCACTCAGCGTGGAATGTAACGATTCAAGAATTTGTTGATTGCATTCGCACTGCATTGGACGTGCGCCTGTAGGAAGGCATTTTCTGTAGAAACACCCTCTGAAGAATATTTGCTATGAATTCAGCCAACGACACAAATTATTCAGATCACTACACATTTACTAAAAGAGTTTTCAGACATACTAGCGAATTCCGGTGGAACTATACATGTGGATCATTAAATATTTTGTACTATCCTTTGGAAAAAAATTTCTTATACAAATAGAA
>NW_017133406.1:349572-370992 GCF_001652005.2 Ceratina calcarata | reverse complement strand
ATCTTAAAGAATTCTTCTTTTAAAACTATAATTATCGCAGACTTCAATTTTATTCTCTCTGAATTTTGTTTCACATAGATAGTTTCCTCTTTTGTTTCCATTCTGAAGTTATTGATAAAAAATCTTCTTGGTTTAACACTGTTTTGGTTCGTTATCTCAACAGAATATTTTTTCTTCATATAGGAGTTCATAGAGTTCGGAAATTGATCATTTTCACGAGTCATGCGTGAACTGCAGTTTCACTTCCTTCCTGTATCGTAGTCTTCGAGATGCGGTAGGTGATCCGTGCAACAGGATCGATGTGATACCCGTGAAATCCCTTTGTCAAGAACCGAGCTTCCCATCCTGTTCCGAAGGATAACTGATTTCAGGGTTCGTTTTTATACATAATTCGAATTTCTTTGCGCGATGATAAAGCAACCTTTGAAATACAGCTTAGAAACTTGTTTCACGATCGCTAGTCTGCATTTACTCGGACGCGACAATTACGCGATAATAACAATAAAGTTCATGCATTCATAATATCAAGGCTTCCAAGTGTCAATCCTTGAACAAAAGTATTTTTTTTCATGCTGTATTTAAAAGTCGAAGCACTTGTAGAATATCGTCACTCAGCGTGGAATGTAACGATTCAAGAATTTGTTGATTGCATTCGCACTGCATTGGACGTGCGCCTGTAGGAAGGCATTTTCTGTAGAAACACCCTCTGAAGAATATTTGCTATGAATTCAGCCAACGACACAAATTATTCAGATCACTACACATTTACTAAAAGAGTTTTCAGACATACTAGCGAATTCCGGTGGAACCATACATGTGGATCATTAAATATTTTGTACTATCCTTTGGAAAAAAATTTCTTATACAAATAGAATTGTCATTTTTCAGTATTTAAGAATTAAACTTCTTTTACCCGTTTCTTATATTCCCTATCCCTAACATGCTTGAAAGTAGAATCTAAACTTGTGAACTTTTTGATGGTTCATGGTTTGTAAAGAAAAAGATCAAAATTGTTTTTATGTACATTTATTATTTTATCACAACTGGAGGAAGGGGTAAGCACCGAAAAGAGACACTATCTTTGGAGTACTTTCCCAATACAACTAATAGTCCATGTCCGTCGCGTTAAATAACACAACGACTCTGATATCTTGTCGATCGTGTACGGTGTTCGGGTTCGGGTTTCCGGGTAGCGTGTCAGCCTTGACTCCAGTCCGATAAGGCACGAAAACAGGAAGAGCTGCACACACCGTTGACCCAGACCTGATTCCGCCTTGCTAAAACGGAGTTTTAAATGTCATCAGCAAGATCGTAGTCATCGTTTTCCACGCAATTTAACGACACACGGGTACGTACGCAACATCGCGAAGAGGTCGATCATAATTTTCCGCGTGCCGCACAGTTACACATGATCGCAATAGAGAAAAGAATGCGAAGGATACGGTCGAACGGTCCTGGCAATATAGCTGTTATTACATCGTTTTGTTATCTATCGATCGTTGCATAGAAAATCAGGCTGAGCGTCGATTCCAGAAGCTATACGCGTGTAAACGTTTGCCCTGAAACGTTCGCTCGTGTGCCGCGACAGATCGTTTTACGCGATCAACAAATTCAACCTGGATGGAATTGAATTTCTAATAAAGTGAGAGCAATGAAGAGTGCGATTTATGCCTCGCGTCCTGATTTTATTCTCCACGATTTAAATAAATGCGCGGTTGAACCCGGTCACCCGATTCAAGATTATTCTTTTCTGCCGCGGTCTCGTAAATCGCTTCACGAAAAAAGCTAGTAACAATCAACCGTGTTACCGGTGCTGATTTCTACTAGAATTTTATTACACTTCGGTGTTCACTAAACCGCGTTACTCGTGGTTTCGTAAGACGAATTATATTGATTGACGAGTTCTGGATTAAACCAAGTTTGAGATTAGATAACTAAGTTCAACACTTGGTACTTAGAAATAGTAAAAAATACCAGTGCTATTTAATCCTTTTGAGCAGAATGACTTATCTAAATAAACAAGCATTCCAGGCCGTCGTCTGTCGTTTATCGAAGACTCGTTTAATCGGCACAGGTGAATGAAGAACGGTATCATATTAGCGGTAAGCGAACGTTTATCGGGATATTAGTCAGAAACATGGAACGTTACCAGAATGATACCCTGAAAATGATGTCCCTACTAAGTGTGTGTAGAGGATTCGCAAGGAATTTAATCTGCTGATATGCATACGTGCTTTGCTCGAGCGATCCCTTCTCGATTTCACGATGTCCTCACCGTCATCGTTGCTGTCTAGAGTGTCTAGACGATATGCAAGCTGTGGACAAAGTTGCATGCAGACTTATTGCATATTTTCAACGTTGCAATGCGCAACATCGCGTTTCGTTACAGTTGACTGCGAGACGAATATGAAAAGAGAAAATAAACGAAGGAAGGGAATAGAAGATAGTGCAGCTTATACATATTATAGTATTTATATAGTTAAGAATAGTTATTGCATAAAAACAGTACTAATTTAAATGCACTTTGAAGTTTGTTTTAAAATTAGAAGTTTGGCTTAAAAATTTAATTCAGGTTTCATTGATTTTGGTTCAAGTGGGATTTATATTACTCTTTTCATTAATCTAAAACTATGGAGATCAACGAGCGAGTACCTAATTTTAAAGTAAATACGATCATTTTTATGTCAAACAGTTCCTACCTATCGAACTCAGTTCTAAATGTTTACACTGTGCCGAACACGCAAACGTCCAGATCCACGGTTTAGGTCTCACGTCCATTATCATTTTCTTTCCCGAAGATAATCGAACAGTGAGTCCGGTGGGGTACACGCATCGAAACGAATCACGATGCGTGTTCTCGACCGGTGTACATTGTAATTGATCCGATATAACGATCTAGACCTGTCAGAGAGGCGGTGAATCGAACAACGCGGTGCATGCGCGCATAAATGCATCAGAAATGCGCGCTTGGTCCAGGGCTGGTGCAGGTAGAAAGAGCTCCAGATAAGAGGAGCGAGCGGGAATCGGGCGCGTACCGAGAATGCCTCGTCGAGGACATTCGATCCAATCTTCAATGCCTTCGTCGCCGCGCGAGTGCGGCGTTCTCGCGGGTGAAAACGGTGCCAAGAAGGTGGCGATAATCTGCACGTGTCGCGAATATTTCGCGGGCCGGAGCACGCGCGAACGAAATCCGAGACGATGCACCAAGGCACGGACCTGAGGTGTCGTCGTGGTTGTAAACACTTGCGAGGAAAAAGGAGAAAACGCGAGGCAAAGGAGGAAGAAATGATAGTCCCGTGGATACCGACGGATACCGGCTCGAATGACACCTGGACCCACGGCCGTCGCGAATTTAACACACGCATACATACGCGGAACTTATCTGTTCCGTAAATCGGTGGAAGCGCGCATTATCATTCGAATTTATGCTGATCTATGCGCTGCTGCGCAACGCGCCAAATTCGGATAAACCGAACCTGCGTCGAGAGACGTTTCAACGATTTTTCATGATTCATGATCGGACATTTTACTCTGCCTCTGTAGTAGTATAGCCAATTTATATCGCTTATAGGGAATATTGAATTTCAAGTTCGTTTAACATAGCAAATTGTTTTATAAAAATAGTACGTAGCTGGTACTTCGTATAAATATTTTTAAACTTAAAATTTTCAATATGCCCTATTTTTGTCTTCCCACGTGTGACAGATTTTCTTCGATTTGAAGATACAAAGTAAATTAAAAGGAATAGAACATAGGACATAGGGTTCGGATTAGATTACCGCCGTTGGAAATATCAACGTTAGTCACTCTTCGCGTATCTCTGCCTCCTTCCTCCTTTTTTGCCTACCAACGCGGCTTCTAATGTATGCGCGGTTACTGCTTACCTGTATTCAGATGCGAGCACGCGGGATGCGTGCAGAATATCTCGCGTGGCTGGTCTCGTCGCCGGTGAACCCTACACTCGAGTATGTAAACGCTGGATATCGCAGATACCACGCTCATAAGTAAGCGCTGTTAACACCTGACTGGGCGACAATCGGTTTGGATATATCGAATTTACTGCATAAACGGCACGCGCTTCGTTTATCGAATCTTTTCCTGCATCTTCCATAGAAACAATAACTGAACGATTACTGAACGCTGAGATTTATATTATTTACGATTAATTCTAATTAATCCACTTTATTCAATACCGTTCACTTTCAATAAAATGAACAATACAAATTGCTCTGTGACATATTGATAAAAATAGACCGACAATCATTTTGCTAATTTTATTTCAGCAATTTAAAATATAAATACGTCCGTGTACATATATACGTATACGTAGATCTGTCGTTTATTTTAAGTTCATGAATACAAAATTTCTCGCAGATTATGTCTGATGTTATCCGACTTTTCCTGCTTTGAACGTTCTCGTCTTATTCTTTGCTATACGACACAGGATTTACCGTTACGAGAGCACATGTGACTGCATTAAGTCTCGCGCGCGAGTTCGATCAGGAACGGGAGAATAGGGAGTAGGAGAAGGAAGACAGATCGTAAGGTGCAGCCATATAGTGCGGCGCGCTTGCCCACGCCTCGTGATCCTTCACTGTTCTTCAACGTCGATATTCAAATTAGCGCCTCCTTCACCCTTCCACGTACTTTCCATCCCGGCCTGCCACGTCCCTTTTTTACCAGCTTTTCGTGCGGTAATTTACCGTTACAAAAGCGCCCTCGCCCACGCAGTCTCTCCCTCTTACACTTCTTTCGCTGGAACCGAGACACAATCGAGGATCGATCCGTCGATTCACCGTTGCCATTGTGCTCGGCTCCGGTCATCCTTCTTCGATCCTTCTGATCGCGTGCAACGCAGCGCGGCGATCCTCGTGAGACGTGGCAGGTGCCAGTGACCAGGATGCAACGCGTAGGTGAAAAATGTCCGCGTCACGATCGGTGAATGCCACGGCAGCAGGTATATAACCCTTTGCCTGGCGAGGGGACACTGATTAGCAGCGGGATTTCGAGATCGGTGAACCGAACGATTGGCCGGCCTTATACTTTTAATCCGTGCCGCGCGAAGAATGAACGTGCATGAAAGAGGCGAGAGCTACCTATTACCTCGGGCATATTTTGATCGACGCTCGTCTTCTTAGCATCGGATTAATCCACGAGACGTTTTTTTTCAAAGAAATCGATTAACTTGTCCGATATTAGATTAATTAACGTGAAATTAGATGGTAATATGATCATAAGGGATCTCTGATTATATAAATAAGTCTTCAGATGAAACTCGAATATAATCAGGATTGAGTAGATTACTTTTTCGGTGAAATTTCTACATTCATCTATTCCGATAGTTCCGTAAATTTTTTTAAAGTCGCTTTCCACTCATAAGATCATGAGAATGACTGAGAACGCCTTGTTCGATTCTACTTTGCGAACACGGGCATAAAACCAGTGGCGTGGTTAATAAGAGTCGTGAACCGAGGCCCTACCAGCTACACACGGGCCGCCCTCGTCCGTCACTTAACGACTGACAGCCACACCTGTACTCGTGCGGTATAGACGGAAGACTTCCGGTAGTGGCAGCGAACGATGCAAGCGAAACTCGTCGCGGTCGTTAAACGCCACGCAAATCCATTCACTCCACCGCACCGCGCAGCTCCGCGTAGAGCCGTGGCGCAAGAAGGGTTCATTCAAGCTCATACACGCCGCCCGCCCACGTGTGGTTATTTGCATAGATCCGCGCCATATGAATGCTCTCCACGTATACACTGGCACAAGCCCAGGCGGGTTTACGTGTAGCCTAACATTTACCATTCGGCCGATTTGATCAGACGACACGAGCAGGCGAAGAGCCTCGCCTCGCGGATATTTACATAACAGATTCGCTATCGGGAACGATATGGACGATTCTGTGCTCTTCCACTGGGGAATTTTCAAGTATTCCCCTGGCGTTAATTTTTACTGGTGTTTGAATTTGTTCTGTGGTTCTCGGGGCGGATGTCTAAGTAAACTTAACTCGTATTTAAAAGGGGATGCAGTTTGTTCTATAAGATTGATTCAGATTTTGAAAGAATGAATAAGTTTATGTATTCCATTTTACTTATTATTTATATTGAATCCATTTTTTACGATTTCGCAATTTTATGAATAAAGATTAGTGAAACCAGCTCCGTGCGGCGAGAATTCTTCCCCTCGTAATCTTGAGTCGAGCATAAAACCGATTCCTCCGTGGCGCCGCGAGAATCTCCAAGTTCGTTCGTGTGAATAGCTCGTTTAGATGTTAATAGAAAAGTAAGGGTTATGTCATAGCTGGCGATGTCTGAGGAATAAGCCGGTGACTCGAAATTCCTATTGTGACATTAAACCATCGACGACGAGATAGCACTCTCCCGCATTAAAACGTGTCTCTGGTTAACAGAAGAATCGAGTTAATTTTACCGCGGAGATAAGCGGTTAGAAGGTACGTCGAACATTTTTACCGCCGACGGGAATTTATGCCTCGTACAGTGAATTATGCATCTATTGAAATAATATAATGCAAGTTATAATGTAATGTAAGAGTACCGCCTCCTAAAAAATGTGTACAATCTTCTTACCTGGATACATTGAATGCTAGTGTGCCATTGTGCTACTAATTCCTATAAAATTGACATGAATCAACTTCTTTTGTCGAAAGATCTGTTGAAAGTATCTCGACTTGTCTTATAAAAATTTTAAGGAAACATCAGAAGAAAGCGAATGTACTTCCGTAGGAACTCGTGTTCTGACAGTAATTCATCGTCGCAATTCAAAATGACGTATTGAAGTCGCTTGAAATTCTCTGTGATCTTTATCAACCAATTCCAAGTTGGCCGCGTCTTCCATTTCACCTGCAACACAAGGAGTGACACGCCGCTAGGAGACCGGCGGGAATCCGCATCGTGGATCAATTAATCGTCTCGAATCGCTTAATCTCGTCGCCGGGTATCTCGATACATCAACCTGGAACGAACCGCACGGGGGCGAAACGATTTACGGGTTCGTAAAGGTGTCGTAATCGCGACGAGTCTTCGTCGTCGGTGCGCATTCTTGTCGGTCGGTTTCTCTGGTGACCCGCGACAGCTGGGAGGAGCGAGTCGAACAGTGCCAGCAGCCGATTGGTCGGCCAAGGTGCACCAGAGCCGGTAGACAGCGAGATAATTATCCAGGTGCGATAAATTAGCCCGGTGTGTCACCCATCGCGTGAAACCTGTCCCCGGTCGGCTATCCGGTCTGCGGGATTTCGCGCCGACCAATCGAGGCGCTCCAATGGTTCGAACCGGTCGAGATACGTCTCACCGATCTGAACTTTATCGATTTATAACGTCGCCCGGACCTGGCGCGGCGCAGCGAGTGGCTTGGCTACTGAGAAAACCGTATGCCCGAGGAATCTCGACGAAGGAAAACGAAATGCCTCGACCGATAGATCATTGCCTAGTTAGAATAGTGCTCGTGAGAGAACCGAGTCAACAGATAGGGAGTTTTCGTTTCTAAGTAATTGGCTACTATTTTCAGAAAATTATTGATACTTTTGTTTCTGTAGTTTGATTATAATTGTCGATTAATGATAAAATAGTTTTGAAATTGCATGTCTACCTTACGCGGTGTATGGTAAGACCAGCCGCGGCTATTTATTCAGACAATTACTGTAGCTTGTTCGAATTACTCAGCAAGAATTCTGAAAAAAAGCTTCTTTCGACATACGCGTATATTTGCAACGTGATGTAAGTGCAGGCTGAGTGAGAAACTTCTGAGGTAAGCCATCCTTTTTGTTAATATTGTTATCATCCAGCTACGCGTTTAAACTGAGGTGCTATTGCATAAAATATATGTACAGGATGCACAGTTGTACATTGTACATATTACGTATAATAATTTACGATGTATTCAATGAATCGTAGTAACAACAGGCTTGTTATTCTCTATTCAGATGCTGTATTCAAATTTTCCTTATTTACAATATTGAAAAATTTCTGGAGGCTTTATTTCACTTAATAATAACCATACGTAATAAGAAACTAACAACCGTAACATAAAGATTTATGGATAAATGAAATCATGTTTGCAACAACAATTTATTTGTTTTGTCCTTCTCAAACGAAATTAATAGTGAGTCACAGAGTAAAATTTAAATTACCTCCTTATAATGAAGAAATAAGACAGCCTACCTCATTGTGAAGAACTGAAACTAATTTGCGAGGAGTCATAAAAATGTAATTACTATTTTTTTGCAACTTTTACAATGCATTTGTAATACGTGTGTCGGAATCTTTTTAGTTTTTTTTTTTTTCCTTTAAACGATTCACAAATGTTAAACCGGATACGAGATGAGAATCCCGCATACGCTCGAAGAAAATAAGGCCACCCTTTTGTAGACGCGTATAATACCATAAAGGACGATCAAATCTTGGATGTCAATTATCGACATCGATGGTTAACGGTTCACTCCACCCATAACTGTCGGTATTCGAGCACCCAGGAAGTTCGTCCCATACAATCTTTATTAATATTTCTTCCCCTCGTGCGTTGCGCCTGACCCAGTTTCGGTATTAAAAGTAGGTTCTTTTTGCGAGCAGGATGGGCTCCTTAGCGGGACTCCTTACGGTGTAACGAGTTTCCGGTTCGGCAGAGAACGGTAAAAATAGGTTTGGGTTAGATCCATTATAAAAAATGCATATCAATTTCTTAAAGTAAATCGTTAAAGAAGAAATTACCAGCTAAGTGTGATGCGTAATGGAACTATGTTGTGCACTTAACGCATAGAACTGATATTCATTGTTACTTCAGTTTTATTGTCTCTCCCTACGAAGTATAATTCCATCGAGCATATTAAATCAGCAACAGTGATATAATACAATTTCTGCATAAGCAGCAGCGCAGAACCAGCTCGAGGGTATAGAAAGAAATGTAATAGCATAAAAGGAAAATGATTCGTGAAGTCGTACAGTTTCTACACTGGTGTTTCTCCGGAGAACAGCGGCAGCAGCCTGATCTGGTTCGAAAAAATATCGGAATTGCAAATGAACCCATCAACGACGGTCCGCTCGAAACAGCGATACGACAAACTATAAACATCACGCGCGCGGAACACGAGTTAACTCGTCTCAGCCGGTTAAACGTGTCTTATTTATCTGAATACAAGGCCCGCGTACGGGCCGTGACAAGCGTGCAATATATCATACACATATTCGACTATCTTTTTCTATATCGCCGGGTATCAATTCAACGTCGCCCGAGTGGAAGCGTTTATGCGAGTCGCGTGTGTTCCGTGCTCGCACCGCGAACGACTTACGATTTATCTCGTAGGTATACCGAACGAGCGTACGATACGGTAGAAATATTGTCACGCAGCGTAGGTGATATTGTTTCTTTTCGGTGCAACAGCTTTCGCGATAAGTGGATTATGAAGGAAAATTAATTCCAGCAAACTTGTCCTATAAAATAAAATCGCGTATCGTAAATTATTTTACGCGGTGAGAGTGCGATTTGCAAGAGGTGGTATAAAATCAATATCCCACCGGGCCGGATGTTGCAAAACCGAAGTCTTTGTTTTCTATGAACAACTCCAATTTATAATCTATTCTATTGAAGGAAGTAATAACCCGCGAAATATGCAAGTTTAAATTCTAAACTTGATTGCATCCTGTAAAATTGTGATTCTTTTAATATTTATGTGGAATTTTTTTTAATTCATAATTTGATGATTATTGGAATCATACATAAATGTTAGTTTTATTAACGAACTGTAATTCGAATACAAATTCGAGGAAGGAAGAAATGATATCGGATATAGAACTGGAGTATAAATAGTACTGAGCTAAAATCAGCTTCTGTCACCGGGTCATTGTGTCCTGTCGCGGCGATAAGCCGGCTTTTCTTTGTGCGCGAGAAACAGGTACGGCGCCATGGAATTGATCAATCATTCGACATCTCGCGCACGAGTTCGCCTGGTCACCGAGTTTAGAAGAACACTGGACACTCCATTTAGCCCGGATCTACAATACGTTGACTATCTGCGAGCACGCGTGCTACTTTTCGATTTCATTTCTTTAGGAACAGGTAGTACACTCTATGACAGAGAATTCGAGAGTTATCAAAAGTAAGTTTTTCATGAGCATCGAATATAATAGATTTGAATGATTACTAAATGAAAAAATAATTGCTAATTGCAATTTCTTAAGATATAGAAGGAATAGACTTTAGAACCTGTCTGAAGTAAAATTTAAAAGCAAGTCATATCATAAGAAGATGAATATTGCGTTGAGCTTGTATGATTATTAACATCGACGGTAATGACTGAACTATCCGTACACTTTCTATCCCGGGTTGTCCGCGATAAACTGCGGAGAGTTAATCGATTCGAGCGTCGGTTTACTGAAAGCATGCAGAATATACATATGCTTTTGTGTGTGTTTGAATTTTCAATCGCCACCGAGTTGAAATTGATCGATCGTGGTCTCGCCGGGTATCGATCGCCAGTGAATCAACCGAACGATCGAGAGCACGATTGAAACGCACAACGAGCGTATAGGTATACCGCGCGCGTGTCTCGAAGCAATTGTTGCCGTGCTGAACGGTCCACTTAACCGGATCGCAATGGCACGGACAGATACCGGTGCCCGATACCGTCTCGCACATTGGTGTACGCGATTTAATTATCCAGCTTCGCTTGTCGACGTACCACCGTCAAAAAGGTCACCGTTGTTCTCCGACGCTTTTCTTTTCCATCGCTTTCATGGAAAGTCGCTCGCTGATCAGGTAACACGGGGATTGTGCAATGCGCGCGTACAAACGGGCTACACGGATTCGGAGATACCGGCTTGGTGTCTTAATTATGAAACAATGTTGCGTTGTAGGGTGAGGGACCATTTCTGGTTTACAAACCGGATTCTTCGCTCTTTGTCGGCCCATTGTTCTGTCAATTTCACCGGTTAATATTCATTGTTAGATATTAAATTAGACTTTCAATGTTGCTAATTATATTATTAAAAATTTTGGTGCTTTATGAACACACCACTGGGTAAAAGTTGGAGTATGAAGTTAACGTGAGTGAAAAATCAAGGAGGCGGTAGCGATAAAGTAATAGCTATTGACGATCGAAATCGTAGATCGTTTACTCTTCCTAACCGCAACCAGAGGTGTGTCCGAAGGAAGTTATGGTGTTTCGCTGTAACTGGGAGGTAAAATTTTCAAGGGAAATCGACGGAGTGATTGACTGCTCGAAGGTGTATGCGGACCGAAACCACAAGGCACTGGAATCAATTTACGCGGTTATAAACAGCCCTCGACCGTCATTAGGATAATTTCTGTCCCAAGGCGTGTGGGTGGCAGATGTACGGGGCACCGTTACGAAAGCGGATTGCGTAGATCGTGAATTAACCGCCAAGGGTTTCGCGTCGACCGATGACCCCACGGGATAAATGGGGAAGAACGATTAATTCCCTATTAAATAGCCCGAAGGATATTACTGGCCAGGTTAACAGTTGCTCCCAAAATATGTGCGATTTCAAAGTAGAAGTCAAATCATTTGATCTTTGCTTACTACGGTGGTTCATATATTTTTTTATTCAATTGGAATATCAATCATATAATTATTCACTGAATAAATAACTTCTTTTAAATCAAAGAGGGAATTAGGTTTTGCATCAGTGCAGTATAATTTTAATTCACACTGTCAGGGTAATTAAGCATAAGAAAACAACTGTTTCCTCATAATATACAGTCCATAATACTAATTCATGAACGACACTTTATTCTCCACTTGATTCTTTGGTTTGCAATAGCGTTCGTTTCTGCTGGTCACGCTAATTCGATGATAATTTGAAAGTTTAGCGACTTCTTAGCGTCGGTAACGAGTTAATTACGAGCACGTGCACGCGTGCTATTTAATGGAACGGTGTAGGGTCGGTGGTTCGCCGTAATGAGAGGCATTTCTTATACTGTGTCGGCCGCGAGGCCTCTTTGTTCGTGCCGCTCACGACATCACCGCTGCTCGACACAGGTTGTAATTATTACAAAGTTGAAGAAAACCATAGAGTAGAGGTTCCAGCTAAGGAAAAAGAGGATGGAATGTCGGAATCACTGGTCTAGATGATTGAGACGTTGCGCTGCCCTGTTGTCGACTAATTTTTCTGTAAAGTAGCATCACTTAATAATAGTACATTTATGAAATAATAAATCAATTCCGATATAAGATAGCGTGATATTTTTTCATGCTTATGAATCAGTATTCCAGTTCAGCGTTTAACGCATCTACTTTCTTCTTTCAATCTTAAAGAAAGTCTTGCAATTCCAAGAGCATTCTGTTGAAAGATGTAGCCGCAGCAGGTGATTTGTTGAATGAGTAAGCTACTATTAATTTCACAAAATAAGCCCCGCTTCGTTTAATTCTCTCGTCTGAGCCAGACGGATCTACATCTTCTGGTCTATCAAACTCTTCTACCTGTCTGAAGATTACGCGATGATCTACTGTGTAGAACATCGATTACACTCGATTATTCGCAGGCTCGAGTAGGCTTCCGTGACGGGCTGATTGTCGACCGATTAACAGCTATAAGTCGAATGGAACCTTTTGCGTTTGATCCTCTTCAAGGTGTCCATTATGCGCGTGCTTACGCGACCGAATAGAAACGGTCCACCTGTCTGGCGCCCGATAATAAATCACACGTTTTTAAATCAGACGACCAGGTAAAGAGAAAAGAAAGAGTTGGAGAAACCGTAGGAGGCCTGAGAAACACGGACAAAGAGGGAACATCCTGATCGCGGCGCAAGGATATAACCAAGAGGAAAAGAGGAGCGAAATCATTTCCTCTCTGTTGCGGAGCGACGATAATCGTATGCCGATTCACGGCGTGTGTATCCAACGATGATCGTTAACCAACTATTATACGCTGTTCGAGAGAATAGGGACTAACATCTTTTTGAACAATCACTATATGGCTGTTTTCCTTCGGTTAGGATTGAGAAAAATGAACAGATGAGCACTATACGATTTACGAGGTATTCAGAGACGCGTTACACTTGTTGGTCTCGCTTTGGGATTAACAGGAATGATCATTATTCATCATGAAGGATTCTGTATTAAATGCATGCGTGCAATCTAATATTCTAAAGAGATAAATAATTAAAGAGAGGTTGATAAGTTGTTCCACGGGTCTACATCCGTTGCTTCAATTTAGAAGCGTTCAATGATATGGGACGTTTTATAAAATTGAATTTGACACAATGGGTGTTGTATTATAGGTATACAATATTGCGGAATTGATTTGCTCGTCGTAGCAATAAACGATTGATATTCATTGTTTCTGAGAACAATGACTACTACGTCTTTCACCGGAAAATGATGGAGTATTATGTCTTTCGTCTATTCATTCATTCATTCATTCAATCAATGACACGTTCAATCTACAAAACATATAAAGTAGAAATTGTTCATATAATTATTTTCTTTCCATCTGTATTTTTCAATTTTCAATCACATTATCAAATAATCTAGTGACTGGTTTTTAAGGACTATCGTGATGCCTCATAATGAAATAGGTAATTAGATTTCTTTGACAAAATACTTAAATGCCATGTTGTATGATGAATCAACTTCTTCCGACCATACTTCTATTTTCTCAGAGAGTCTCTAAAAAAATTCCTGGATACTTGACTCAGAGGTGTTCGTGTGAGAGAACGCGTGTACTTCGGCAACCTTTAAGCACGCGAGGAGGTAATGACAGGGTGTGGAGGGCTGCCAAGGTCGTACATATAAATATCCCGGCTCGAGTCCGGAGGTAATGATTTCGGGCGCGTGTAGGTCCGGCCATAAATTCTGGGCCCATTTACAGGACAGATGCGCCGATAACTCGAACGTAGCGGACTCGCGCCATGCCGCCAAACCCTTTCGAATTTGGAAGAGAGCCACGTTGCATCCGACACCGATAATTATTAACAACAGTTAAGACTTAAGGGAACGATGGTTAATATGCGTCTGCCGAACTAAATAACCTCGTAGTTTACGCACACCTTTCGACCGATGAACAAGGTACGAACGTTCTCATTATGGGACGGTTGAACTCTCTATTTCTTCACCCTTCTACATATAACATTCTTTTTTATACTTACACTGGAGTGTTAAAATCGATGTAGCTAAAAACATGATTTATTTCTCGTTTGGTACTTAACTTATTAAATTCTATTATTTTTATTTTATAATAAAAAAAATTCAATTTTTATTACAATCTTTCTATTCAAGATTTCATTAGGAGCTCAAACTACGTGATACTTTATTATCTTTCATTCTTCTTTGAGTTTACAACCAATATTTGAGACAAAATTTAAATCAGGGAAAAGAAAAGCTTCATTAATAAATGCGACACCTTCGACCTACGTCTTCATTAGTCGCACCAAGTCGACTCCATTAGTTTTCCGTGGTCGGGACGTGTGCATCATTAGGAATGATATTTAATTAAGCAGAGGAATAATTGGAAATATTCCAATGTGCACAGACGATTCGTGTCGAACGGCAGGGGCGCGTCCCCGGGTCACGTTGGCGTAATTAAAACTGTGGGATCGTTACGCCTGCGTTTTACCTTTCGCCGGGATAACACGTGTGCACGCGCGCGACAGGCGAGATTTTTCCACGATGACTCGTCGACTTCGATGCCGACGCGACGCTGCGTGGGACTCGCGCAGGTGCATCTTCGATCGGGTCCTTCTTTCGTCGAATTTTTTACCGACGATATTAAAGGAAATCGTTGTTCAATCATTTTTCAGTTCCTCCTCGCTGTGCGATGATTTGCATATTAATTCACTCTTGTAATCATCGTGTTAGGGTAGTGATTAATGTGTCTTATGGTAACTCTTGCCGTGGGTTGGTGCACGGAGTGAAAAAGTACTTTCCGTTTAATGCAAAGAGAAGTGACTTTAAGAAAATTCTTTTTCGTCTTTGTACAATATCTAACATCCCTTGCCCATTATTAATATTAACATCCCCTTCATTGTTTAGAATGAAATAATATCTACTGTAATTTCATTTTGTTTAAATGGTTCATTAAAAAGTACGAAATTGGATAGAACAAAAGTGAACGAGGGTTGGATCATTATAAATCTGTTATAAATTACATCTCATAAATTTCCAGTATCAACAAGTCTAATTCGAGTTCATGAACGTTTCATCTTTGGAGACCCGTTCGGTCCGAATTCGATAAAAAGTCGAAGAGCCGTTACAGCTACCGATGAGGCGATTGGTATCTTGTCTCCCTGTCAGAGCTCCACCTTCCCTGCGTTTCCTTATTGTTCAAGAAGGGATCATGGCCGTGGTCACGGGGCTTCGGAAAGAAGAACCCGGCGGATTGCGTGCACCGCGAAGGTGAAACTAATAACACCGGCATGCCGCTCCGCGCCGCTCGCCTTCTCGGCAAACACGCAATTACGCCGGAATGGTGCGCCATGAATCCAGCTACCGCATTACGGGATCCACCGAACGAAATCTCGTTCCACCATCGCACGCACCTGAGAAAAAGCGATCGTTCATCTCTTCCGCCATCAAACCAGACCCGGTCTCGAAGGTGCAACCGTCGAGGCTGGCAGAAGACTGCCAATAAAATTTTTCTGGCTTCCTCATTTCTCCCAACAGTCAGACGTTCAGTCGGAATTCTGTTCATTAAAGTCACACGGAGCTATTTCAATCTTGTACAACCGAGTTTCTGGGACTGGTTGCTCGAGGCGAAAGGCTGATGGATTTTAAGGATGATAATCATGATTGCATATGATTTATTATTTGTAGAAGGAATTAGAGAATTTTATGTCCCTTGAAAATATACCATCGTTGCTTTAAAAACAATTCTTATAATTCGCTATTTAACATCTACATTTAGCTCTGATATACAAATTAGATAAATTCGATTTCATCAAAAGTATTCGAGACAGTTTCCTCTCAGTTCGTTTGTTATACTTTTCCCATTGCGATTGGTTCTAGAACCAGTGAATCACGAATGTGGGTGATTTCCTCTTACGAAATGGACGTCCCACGCGCAGTTATCTACGGCATGCGACTAACAGGGCGACATTTAATCCGGCCACCGATCAGGTCAATCGTCAATTATTGCATAACGTACAGGTGACATCGCGGTGCCCTCGCGTTTCATACGCGTTTCTTCCCGTCCCGTGCTGTGTGCGTGTATGTCAAGTTACCATCGTGCTCGCGAGGGGAGACCTCACACTCTCCGCTGTGCGCCGTGTCGCGCGATCACAGCGTGGGCTAAAACTTCTCTGCAATATGACGTCGCGTATACTCTCTGCTCTTTTGCGATGTCACGTGAGTTCTGTTTGAGAACCGACGTCTTCCTTCCGGCTCATATTGTCTGATAACGGTACTGCTTGATCATCGTAAATTCTTAATAATCCAATTCTTGAAATATTTTACTAATTATATTTTGGCAACGAACTAACTATTCATACTTAAAGCTATGATAGGTAGGACAATTTGTAATTAAACAAAGATTATTGTTATTTCAAATGAATCTTCTAATGAAACGTTCATTAAATAAATCTCGTATGGGAATTTGTATTTGGAGCAAGGTAAATCTCGGGAATCGGGTGATTCGCATTTGCATGGGTATGCTTATCTATCATGGTTCGATAAATTGAAGCAGAAGGCGAGTTTGTTTGAATAAACGAGACAGCCTGGTAATACACGCTCCACCGTCACGTCGTGGCTGCGGATACGCGAAATAAACGATTCGTAGGGTTAGGCATCGCCAACATTGCGCCCGTGTGTAGGCGACGTTACGTGGATTAAGTTATGGGGGACCTTGCTGCGTGCATGGTGCAACACCCGTGATCTTTTGCACCGTGTTGCCGTTGCCGACCGATACCTCTCGGATGCTCGTAGATCGATCGTTTCCGATACGTATCTCGTTTCCTCTCCCGGCCTTGCCTCCTTTTATTTCAGTCGCGGAAGGCAAGAATGAAATTTCACTTGACTGAATGAGACGAATACGAAAATACTTAAAACCATTTTACTGTTTGATATCTATTAAAAGATTTTAATCATGATCTTTATTATTAAAATATATTCTTCTCTTTATGCAATATACATAAATTCTGATACATAAATATATGATCGTGACTATAGTAACCGCTGTCAGATCATGTCGATATGTTTCACAATGCACGAGTGCCTGAATGGAATTACAATGAAACTAAATTACGCTTAGAATGAAAAATCGCATGATTGCTCTCTTTAATAAGCGAACGTCCAGCCGTTCCGCCACGAGAGATCGCCTGCGTTGAACGAAACGAAGATTCCTGAGACACTCTTGATATTTCGCTTTGTTCCACACCGCTGGAACAACGGGCGCGTTTTGAAAGCTTCACCTTTTGCACCTGTGAATAAATTACAGACAAATCGCCGACTAAACGTTTGCCGCGATGCGATACGACGCGAGGAAAAGGATTTCGTACACCGTTTGCCACGTAACGCCTCTATCCGTTCGTTCTGCCTCATAAAATCAACGAAGAAGTCAATCGTGCACTATCAATTACTTTATTCTATCGATGATAATTTCTACAGTAAATACATAAGGCGTAGCGCATTATATTAAAACATATTAAATTTCTACTTAAAGAGTATCTATATTCTGCGTTGATTCTTGATCCTTGTTCATTCTGGAGTAGTTGTACTCCCTCGTCATAATTTCAATGCACACTACTGTCTGATGATAATACCTTCTTGAAAATAGCGTGTACATAATTTATTATTAATTATCACATTATTCAATCCGGATTGTTGGCAGGTCAGAGCGACGATCGTTTCACAGATTTATTTGCACCGCATTCTCAAGCTTTGCTCGGGTCGCAGGTGTGATCGAGAAAGTCATCGATCGAATCGATAGGCATCTCGTGGAAAAGTTCAATTCTCTGGCGCCATACACACCGCGGTCGTAGGTGGGAGTGAAACGGTGAACACGCACGTTTCACGCACGCAACCCGCCTTGGATGTTACTTACGTATTTACACGAGAGTGTATTACACGCGAACGCGAGTGAGACCCGAGACACCTGGGTCATGAAGCCGTGGCGCTTTGGAAAGGTGACTCGCGAACGATGATATACGTCGACGCAAACGTTGACCGCCCAGACGCCACGAGACACGTTTTAAAATTTAAAACAATACGAACCGGCCCAGGCGACGCGACGCGACACGACGCACTCTCTCTATTCCTCTGAATGAGTCCTCGGCGAAGTTACAGAGAATGCGTGGGCAGATCCTCGGGTCTGCCCAGTCGTTTACCACTAGCGGTGACTTAATTTCGAGCCCTGCTTGCCGGTAAGTCTCTATTGTACTGAACGATAGAAAATAATTGGAGGAATTCGAAATGCTTGGTGGTTAAAATGACTTTTATACATCTGCAGATATAAATTATAAATACATGCGGATTTATGCATATGTGCGAGTGTGTGCTAAATATCTAAAGTAAAGCACATAACGGTTTAAAAGCGAAACGAATCTACGACTTAAATGAAAGAATTCGAGATATTCACAAACTCGACGTCTTGAAATATCGTTTCTTTCTTCCATATCCCGATTGCTTTGCATATCAAGTGGAATGCGGGGTATAGCAGGTCAGGCAGAGACAAATTACACATCAAGTACTGTCCCTTGCCGCAGATAAAGATCTAATTAAATACAATCTTTTTCCACGTGTGTGCGCGACGAAGGAGGGCTCGAATTCGAAACAGACGTACACAGAGAATGTAATAAGTTACTTATCGCGCTCGTGTATCTCCACGATACCGCAATGCCCTAAAGTCCTTAACCTTAGCGCGTTATGGGCTCGCGATTACCGGCGTGAGTGGTAATGAGAGCACACAAGCATGTAGGATACATTGGCGGCAATCTCAGATTTCCTTATATAAAACGTACAATATTACAATTTGCAACACTTCATTAAACTGCGAATTTTATGCATTTGTAGAAAAACTGTGTGTCTCCATATTGTAAAAATACATTCAATATCCAAGAACATCAAAAGTGAAATGAATATTGTTGTTTCCAAAAATAAAAAAAATCATCCTTTAAATTCCGTTTTCTAAATTGATTATTAATGTCTTGTTCTTTTACACATCATAAACAAATATTGGAAATAGTTATTCGTTCATGTCATTAATCTTTAGAACAGCTTATTTCCAATTTTAAAAAGCTACAAATTACCAAAGTGATTTTAAGCAGTCATGTTTTACACTTACAGTTGTTTTATAAGAATGCAACGTGGCATATATTTACATAATCCTTACTATTTACAGAATTTCTTAAATCTTAAATGATAGGGAAACACGATGGCGAAGTCCTTAGAAGTCGACGCCAATGGGAAAAGTCATAGCTTTACTCGTACACGGTTTGGCTAGAGGTCGGTTATCGGCACTATCGCGTATGATAGATGGCGAGCGGTGGCACGATAAATCATCAGATCGCGCCGCGAGGAGGATCTATGGGCAATCCATCCCGCGGCCAAGCTGTCGATCAGCGGCCACGGCCGTGGCCGGAACGCGCGCCTTCGCCCGATAACCATCGACGACGAAAGTATTAATTGTTATTTGCCGGTCGTGGCTTTCAATTTGTTTTGTCCGGGACGCCGCGCTGCCGGCCCCGCCGGTGCGGTACCGTTTCACTCTGCGCCGCGAAAGTGACGAAACCCCGCTGGAGCGATTTCACTCGGCGCAGATAAATCACTGGTTCGGGATTCCACTTTTACCGCGCCACGGACCTCCTGGACCTTCGACGATGATGGACGACGCGGTCGCAGGTGTTGAAAGTGAACGAAACAAGGATAAGAATTGCGTTATGTCATTTTCATAAGTTCAAGGCTAGGGAGTTATGTAGAATTTTCCTTTGCAATTTCTGAAAAGATATTTGATAACTGGTAGTAGAAATTTAGGATGAAATCTTAAATAGGATGTTTTCGGAACTAATAATTAAATGAGAAGGGATGATTTATGGATATTTGATATTTTATAGTTGATAAGAATCATGCGCAAGCTTGAAATAATATTCGTGTAACGATGAATTGATGAATTCACGACAGGAATGTAGGATACGATAGTCTTGTTATTTCTATGGGTTGTTACCTAGAAAGTGACTTTAGAGCTTCATTTGTCGAGAGCGGCGTTCTGACCACTATTTCTTTAGTTCGCGAAGCGTGAATAAGTATTCTAGAAATAACATGATGCCTGCAGCGACGTGCGAACACCTTGTAATTCTGATTTTTCAACCTACATTTAATAAGACCTTGCTCCTATACCATGTTCGCCAGTATAACTTGAAAAGTAGAGCATCATAAAAGAATAAAAGTGTTGCATTCAGAAGAAGAAACATATTAACAAGTTAGCACTAATTAGGATTTAATACCATAGAAAAGATATTGAAAGTAATCCCTCAAAAGAGAGAAGATTTGGAGTTTTAATGATAGTAATTTTCTAATTGTTCTCTAAAGTGCAGTCGTGTTCTGCCACCTGGCCGTCAGTTCACGCGAACAACTTCCCACCTTGTAATTTAGTTTAAACCGTTACGACTCAATCGTCTAGTCACGAACGAAGGAACATCATATAAAACTCTAGTTTACGATTTTCACTTTTTTAACCCAGCAATTAAAAAGCTAAATCTCACGAGAATAATCACTCTTAATAAAACGAAAAAACAATTTTTTTTTTATAAAATGGGCGTTAAAACGCCCGTTAAAAATGGGCGCAGAAAAGTTTTCGTTTTTATAAATATTATAACGTAAGACGTCATGCTCCGCACTGATGTTCTGTTCGTAATTACGAAACCCTTCCAGCGACACTTTTATTACCGTCCCCGGAGCAAGCCATGTCATGTTGTCGAAGCGATTTTCACTAATTGCACGTTTGAAATCCGCCGAGCTCTAACGACATAATCGTCCGTGTAATGACAGGTTGAGCGAGCTGCGATACAAGCAATCCTGTCACTGTTACGGTGTTTATTGAATTAGTTAATTACATAGCGGGTGTCGGATACCTTTTACCAAACGGTGTCAGACTATTCGCTCATATATTTTGGTGCGTCTAGTCTTGATCCTTTCAATTTCGTAATCAATCTGTGTCTGTCAATTTCACTGACTCATAGCATTACGAATCTGTTTAAATATATTAATAAAATGTATTACATAATTATTTTAACAAGACAAAAGTTAATAAACAATTTATGTATATATAAATATTTTCATGTACAACGAATCCTTACAATGTGCGCAGATTTCATTCAAGATATTACATTAAATCCTGTAATTTAGTTGAAAAATTGTTATATTAATTGAAACATCTAAAACGCCCACAGATTCATTATTCAGGAAGGAAAGTCTTCTTTGAACACATTAGAATAAGCTTGACTAATCTACATCCATGTTTA
>NW_017133406.1:331189-348946 GCF_001652005.2 Ceratina calcarata | reverse complement strand
TATAAATATTATAACGTAAGACGTCATGCTCCGCACTGATGTTCTGTTCGTAATTACGAAACCCTTCCAGCGACACTTTTATTACCGTCCCCGGAGCAAGCCATGTCATGTTGTCGAAGCGATTTTCACTAATTGCACGTTTGAAATCCGCCGAGCTCTAACGACATAATCGTCCGTGTAATGACAGGTTGAGCGAGCTGCGATACAAGCAATCCTGTCACTGTTACGGTGTTTATTGAATTAGTTAATTACATAGCGGGTGTCGGATACCTTTTACCAAACGGTGTCAGACTATTCGCTCATATATTTTGGTGCGTCTAGTCTTGATCCTTTCAATTTCGTAATCAATCTGTGTCTGTCAATTTCACTGACTCATAGCATTACGAATCTGTTTAAATATATTAATAAAATGTATTACATAATTATTTTAACAAGACAAAAGTTAATAAACAATTTATGTATATATAAATATTTTCATGTACAACGAATCCTTACAATGTGCGCAGATTTCATTCAAGATATTACATTAAATCCTGTAATTTAGTTGAAAAATTGTTATATTAATTGAAACATCTAAAACGCCCACAGATTCATTATTCAGGAAGGAAAGTCTTCTTTGAACACATTAGAATAAGCTTGACTAATCTACATCCATGTTTACGAGATGCAGTTTAGTTAAAGGACGTTCATTCAAGATCTGCCTTTCAAAACAGTACTGCTATCTTCGTTCGCATAAGCTATCATTGTAAGGCTGTACGAAAAACCGTGAAACGTTACACAATAGCCACAACAGAATCACATTCAAATACGAAATCCTCGTTTCTCCGCGCAAAAAGTCGTCTGCGGCGTTTCAGCATCGCTACACGGCACGGGTAACGAGATATCGATTCAACACGGTGCGCCAGGCGACGATCAATCGGGTGTTTCTAATTCCTTTGCAATAGCAAGGGTGGATCGACTGAGTTGCTCCGGACTCCTACGTTCGTGAGTCAATGTTCACTGCCGTTCCGCACGAGCGGCTTGTACACGATCGTGTTATGCCTAGAAAAAGGCGCGCGTAGGTACGTAAAAAACAAAATAAAAACGTTGTAGTTCAGTCGAATCACGGAAATCAATGGCAAACTGATAAAAAGCTTTGGTATCGCAATAAAAAGCGCAATTGTTATAACCAGTGATCAATGAATGGGTGAATGAGTTATACTGCGAGTTGTAGTAAACGTGATCATAAATGGAATGTGTAAAAGTACGTTGCTTGTTTTTATACATCTCATTGCATTGTACACTTGTTTTACTGTCCTTTTCTTGTCGAATGATATTATTGTATTAATAATAGACATAGTTTTGTATGAAAATAATAATCAAAAATATAAAATAATATTAAAATGTTTTTTTAAATGAACTACAGATTTTATCTTTTTTGTGTAAATTGAAATATTGTCGAATGCTGTAAAATTAATTCATGTACTATCACTTACTTTCCATCAGTCTGCTTTCTATATTGTTTCTTATATTAGGAGAACTCCTTCTACGCAGGCCCGTGGGCGTTGAAATCTGCATCACTGTGATTCCTCGGTTGTTACCAGAATTATTTTTTCTCATTTAATTATGGGATTGTCTGAGTAGGAAGCTTTGTGATCTGTATAAAAATATCACAGACTCTTACGAGTTTGTCTCTACTCGTCCCAGTTCTATTTTCTGGCGGCAGATACAATAAAGCAAAACAGTGTTCGGGCACGCTCGAACACGTATGGCACGGTACGCGGCGCGGAAAGACGCCCGGAGGTCTCCATTGTGCTCATAATCTATATAGATCAGGGATTACTTTTATCATCAGCGGGCCCGTTCGTTAGACACGTGGTGCGCGTGTAACGATCGCTTTTATGTGGCGTGAAAAGCGCAGCGCGCGTGTAACGGTGCGTGCCCGCGATCGTTCCGCAATAATGGTATTGATTATTCGCAGGATTAGGTTTAATACCGGCGAAATTCTCCGTTGAATCTCGTGTTTTACGCATACGTGCATTACTATTTTACACGTCCGCCTAATACCAGCGAAGTCTCCATTGAATTTCACGTCCGATAAAAACAGCTATTATTACCTTCGTACAATATTTCCTAATCAGGTTTATATGTCAGGTTACGCTTTCTGATATGGGCTATCCACCACTAGGATTTAAAAATAAATAAGCGAACCGATGCTTTCCAAAGCTCTAATTTATTTTAAACATTAAACAATTAAATGAATTCATCGTTATGTAGTTTTTGTTATTCTGCGCAATTAGTTCTCTTGAAAGTTGACCTTATCGATTTTTAGATTAACTGGAAATGAAGGAACAGTGTTACGAAATTTCGAAACAGAAATGGCGAGTGTTATATCGCAATTCGATGATCGACAGTTACAATTCTTGCGAGAAATTTCACCACCCTCTCGAAAGATACGATCGCCGCCGACTAAGTGGATCTAATATCGGTTCCAGCTCAATTGCCTTATTTGCAATCCGAAGATAATGTAGAAAGAAACGATAGAATATGAAATATGCACACATGCCAAGCAATTGAGATTGGGATATGGGTCGCGTTAATTCGCTGGAAGGGTGTCATGGGAACATAAAAATCGAATGTCGACACACACGTTAAGACTCTGGGAAAAATCGGTGATACGCTGCTCGGCCTGTGAAGCAGGTGAATTGTTCGCGTTTATTGGGGTATTCGCGGCTCGAGTAATTTGCTCGAGGTATTTTCAATAAGTGATAATCATTGACGGGTATGAATCACTGCGAGCCGAAGTAAGGAATCAGCTCAGATATCTCATTGTGTAATTGGAATCGTGATTTTATTGCTCTCCTAAGGAACCTTTCGTTTCTTTGTAACACTCCTGTCGCAAAATCGTGTTTCCCTTTGTCACCCTATAAAGCAGCTGCATTTTTTAAACCTGTTCGCTTATCGGCGGTATCTGAAGTTCGAATAAAAATGGCAAATTTTCAAATTAACGAGATCATTTACGAGGTTTCGCTTTCCCCTATCGCGAACGTGATTTCACGGAAACTGTAATAAGAGCAGAAAAATTCGGTACGTGATACAGAAGGCTGTTGCCGGCCAATTAAGGGCTAATTCACTGCCTAATCGTTGCTATCGATCTTTCCATCCTCTCCACTTAATAACCGGCTCTCCGTCTTGTAATTTTCGTACGAAATTTCGCCGACGCTGGTCGAAAGGCATGCAAATAACGACACGTGACAAGCGCGTGTTCCAACACGTTCGCGTGTACCCGCGAATTCATAGAATGTTGATCGATTATCGCTGCGCTGTAAAACGGTCGATTATCTTCGGTCGGATTTAATTAATTTTCTGGAATCGCGGTAACCGTGTAAGCCCGAACGATTAGTTTCCCGCGGGGACAGAGACGAGGTACCGCGGATACGCGGTGTACAAGCACGATCGGACAGAAAAGCAACGGAGACAGACAGAGACAGAGAGGGAGGCGCCATGCGGAGGCGGAAAATATCGCCTCCTGGCGAAACGGGTTCCTCAGATTAACCCACACACGCGTGCACGCACGTAGATCGATCTTTTGCGAAACACGACCAATAATAACGTCCACGGTGCACTGGACTCTGGTCCGGTATACATCCGTTGCGTGTACGCCGCGCTATGGAGGGTAAAGATAAAGAGAGAGTAAATTGCATTGCCTGACACGTAGATAACGCTTCCGAAAAATGTAAATCCCTCTATGGCTTTTCCTTCATAAAGAATTGTCGAAATGTCGTTGGGTTCGCCATTCTCTTCTATAGTATCCAAAATGCACTCTCCAAAAATGACAGCAGCAAAGAGTGCAACACGTCGATTAGCTTTTAGCAAATCAATTAGAAACGCCTGCGGAAAGCGACTCAAGCGTAGAGCGCAATCAAATCGATGCAGCGTAAGCTGCTCAAATGTCATTGCTATTTAATGTTCGTCTGGCTGTCGTTGCAGCTCGGAGCCAGATTGTCGAAATGAATTGCTTGCCTTCAATGCGTAGAATTTCTGGCTAAACCTGTCCCGAACAGTGCCCTTGATGAAGACATTTATCTGGTTAGGAGGAACGCAGTGTGCATGTGCATGCATGCTGCGCTTTTAGCAAACCTTTCGAAAATTTATTTACGATGTCCTGTCCACTCAATTAATATTTAGTGATATATTACATTAATAAAGATAAATATGTGTTGATTTATTTCCTCATTAGAATCCAACATTATACGGGAAATATAGGTTCTGTGTATGCAATCAGTATAATTACTACACGAATGGAAAAGTGTGATTCTTAATTGTCGCCTTTGTTTCAAAACAACGTTTTTCTTCAAAACAACCGAGGCGTAGTTAATATTGGCGCCTGTTATAATAATATCCCGATGGTAACGATAACGCGGTGGATTACAATGATTATCGCATCATCGACATTTCGTCACGCGACTCGGTTCTGCCCCGAGGCCGAGCGTGGGCGGTTTTCGATATCGATCGGAATCGTGATCAGATTAATTATCGCTCTAATCGTATTATCGGCCGATTTGTCGAGCAGGCCCGTTTCAATGCCCGCGTTAGAACGCCGACGCGCTGCGTGCACGCGCGTTGCGCTTTCTTGCGTAAGTAAACGCATTGCGTCGCGCTGCGCCGCGATTTATGATAGTCGCGCGGTTCGATCCGGCTAATCGACGCCCGATATTCCAGGAATCGTGAGACGGACGCGTGGTCGTGCCGTGAGAGACCGTTTCGCGGCAGGGATACGTACTCAGTACTTATATATGTACAATGGAAAAACGCGGCTGAAATGCCAGCCACTACGAATAAACGCCCTCGAACCAGACTCGCGAGCGGCTGGAAAATTGGCGACAGACGACAGATAATCGGTCATGGATCTAATTAGAATATACAAGCTGCTTTTTAGATTAACTAGGCGAAAGTTTACGGAGAATTTTAATACCGGTAGTATCCACATATTTGTCAGTGTATAAAGGTTAATTGAATATTCTAGTAGCACAGATCTACGAATGCGACTTTTTTTTAATGCTGTGCTTTACAGAAAACTAATATGTTTCTGCAAGATTTTATCTATAGGAATTTTTCTATCGTTCGAATTGCTTCTAATCACGTTCAGCCCAACTCGATGGATAATACTATCCACTGAGATCGTGATTATTGAGATTGAAATCTAATTTTTGAAACGTAGCATTATATAAGCTAAATTTTGGAACTTATTAACGTCAGTACTTCCAAGTATTCTGTAAGTACCTTGTCGCTCTAAGTAATTAAATGTTATCATAAAATATTATCAGAACAGCGATTTCTCTACAACTGCATTTAACTCGGTATTTTATAAAAACTACTTTGCTAATAAAATGTAAACGATTATTATCTTGCTTAGTTGTTTATTGAATAGTAGAAATATAAAACATTCTACAGTCCGAATTCATTGTGATTGTTTATTGTAAAACGCGATCAGTATTAGCTGCCCCTTATGACATTTATTCATACGTCCCAGATATCTATAACTCTAAAGGGTGATTGTCAGAACACAGAGAAACAATCTAGATACGCACTATTTTTTTATATTACAATGGGTATAATGTCTTTATCGGTGCGACTTATCGTCGCAACATTTGCACATTATGAGACAGAGAAATTCTATACAATGAATCTATACAATGTCCGCAATCAATTTTTGACTAACAATAAGTTAATACGCCATGCTTGACCTGGTCGATGATAATACTGAACGCCTGCTCGCCACTTGTATGCTAAACAGGTGTCGATAAAAGTTGAGAAGTTATTTTCTGAAGAGAGAGCTAGCTTTTGCGAAGGCGTTTCTTAAGCGCCGCTGGCGGGAAAGTCATCGTGTTTCGTGTACAACATTTCTCGACTCTAGATTTTGTGATTCAAAGCGATGCGTAGAATGCACCTGCGACTATAATTTACGTTCATCCATGTAATGCGTAGATTGCGGATTTTTTTTGCAAAATGTAACATTTATGGTGTCAGCTTGAGAAACGTGTTTTAGATAAATATTTCTTTTAGCATCTAAATATTGACACATGTGTCCACCTACATTAGACGTAGTATTTATAAATTCTGCATATGCAATTTTCTTATAAATGCATGAAATCCGGAATGTAATAATGTATCTCCGTCCAGTTTAATTGAAATTCTTTGAATTTAGTTACTATTAAAATGATTCAGTGAGGATACAAATTGTCTTTGAATATTTGTTTAATTATTAGGTTACTCTTTAGTATCCTTTCTTTTATGTATGTATTAAAATATAAGGTTTGAGAAGAAAAAGATCACTTGAGGGGAAACATTTTCTTATGTGGGTTAATCGGCTTCTACTACTCGTGGTTAACAGGCCGTTCGCCACCGAAGTGTGAAAGTAAAATACGTAGTGGTACAATAGCGATAAGTAGACCCTGCGAGCTTATCTCTGTTAATTTAGTCTGTACTACAAAGAGAATAATCAGGGACTTTTGACGAACCACGACAACACACGTATGTATTTATCATGAAAAGGGAAGTGGACGTGTAGCCGTAAACCGATTGGAATCACTGATGAAAAAAATGGCAGTCTTACTCATAGCTGGACTGGCAACCTCATATTTCCTCGTCATATTAAAATACGTCTGTCGCCGGCAGATAGGGACTATTATTCTCTATCCGTTACAACATACTGGATGAATTTACGAAATCATCAATTCACACCTCAAGTGTAAATATAAGAAAAGATGCGTGGGGATAGAAGTGAAAAAAATGATCAACGTATGTTTTACTCATAAGTAAGAGATAGCTTGATTAGGCTGATATTAAAAAGCATTTCTCATCGAACGTGATCAAGAATGTCTTCAATGACATGATTCCACGCAAATTGAATTTCAAATAATTAAGTTATCCAGCATAGTGACAGATTGAAATGTACTTAATTTTTTAAACCGTCGCGGTCTACAGCGACCGACCGCGCGAGGCCCAAAGGACAACCAGAAACATTCTGACAGTCAAAGGGAACTGGTGAAAAAAAAAAACGAGAGAAAGAAACGAACGGGGGAATGAGCAAAAGAAGAGTCGCTGGTACCTGAGCAGATCGCTCGGCCAGATGCGGCCCTTTATTAAATTTCATTTCGAGAGAAATATTGCCCGGGAGAGGACGAATGAAAGAAGCAATCCGCGATTGTCCCGCAATATCTTACTTTGATCGGTATCCGGTAATACGTTCTTTCGCTACAACGTGGACCGGTGGCCAAAAAAGAAGGAGGGTAAAAGGAGGGGCGGCTGAAAGAAGAGGAGAAAAAGAAAACCGCGACGCGGCGGCGCGGCGCTCAGTGTGTGGTATCTGGCCCGCGACCTCATATTTTTTTATTATACTACACAGCGCCGGTGTATGTACTACTGCTACAGATAGCGACCATTATTCTGCTCCTTACGAACGACATGCGGACAATAAGAAACATGGGCCCACCCGCGGTTCAAGTGTCCCCGCCATCGGAACGTGCAAATTCTGTTGCGTTATGTTTGTCCGCAAACAGCAATCATAGATGCACCAATTACGTTACTTAATCATTTCTTCATCGATCATTCAGCTTTACTTTGACGCATGTATCGTTTAAGCACTACGTAGTCGGAGCTATTTATCAAACTTTTATTTCAAGCAATTTGCATAAATTTCTAAATGAAGGAATATGTATATAGAAAAGTTTAAGCAAGCTCTGTTTATTATATATTGACTCCTAAGGGTAGAAGTGACTAATAAATCAGCCTGAATCCGGCGAAAGTTAAATCGCGAACATAACTCGTTGCGGAACATCGCAATCAATAGCCAACGCATAAACGATTTTATTACGACGACGTGAAACATTTGTTTAACGGACATGCGCCGAAAGGCAGACACCGCGTTTGTTGAACGGCCTCATTATGTAGCGTCTACGCACCCCGATGGGAATACTGTGCAAGAACACAGCGCTCTTTGATACACTCGAAAAGTTCCTCGCCGGCCCAGAATATGCCTCCTTGAATGGAATCATTTCACTCCGTGGGGGTTCACCGGTAATACGTGATCATCTCGACGGGCCCACGAGCCGCAGACGCGTACGATCGCCGCGAGATATTACCCACGTCCGTTATGTTGTCCCGTGCGTTTTGCAATACGGGACGAATCTCTTTGATTTAGATCACTATCCCCTGAGAAACGTTTATAATTTTCGATTCAGAAAAATCCTTTCAATTTAAATATCAAATTTTCGTTGATTCATTTTCTGTTCTACTTTGTACTTTATTGAATATTCCGTGGATATTATACCAGTGGTAGCGAGCGAGTGTATCAATGATTAAGTAAGGCGTCTTGGAAAGCCACAAATATAATATAATGTACAGAGTACAGCAACACGACTTGCAAGAAAGACGAATATGAATCATTATTACACATACGTTGCGTCGTTGAAATGGCTAACGCATGATCATAGTGGCAACACGTTCGTGGCCATGTGAAGCAACTGGTTCTACGAGAAGAATCGATAATCTAGGATGCCCGTGGCCGGAGGAGGACGAAACTATATCGTAGCTCACGGTCTCGTAAATCACGAAGCCCGGTTGACAGTCGCAATTAACCAATGAGATAGCGCTAAGCCAGGATTCCACCATACCTCGTACACACGTCGCCGAGAAAATCCAGGAAGAGTTTGCTCACGTATATCAGGTTCGTAAATTCAAATTCGCCGTAGTAAACACGTCTGAAGCGACGTGGAAAGCTAGACAAATATGTATTCCATTTACATAGAATCATACATTTTTCTTTGCACAAAGTGTATTTTGCGATCGTAGATGTTTTATCAAGTGCGAGCCTACGCTTCGAGTGTGCTACCTGTAAAATTAAGTGCCGGGTATAATGATCGAGCTGCAATTAATTAGTATGCTGGTGGATACCGGTAATCTTCGGCCCGTGCGAGAATTATCAATTTAGCGCGTGAATTACTACCACCGTCCGCCCCGGTGAATTATTGCGGGATATCGACCGGACGATCCTTAATGAGTTGACGATATTTGCGGATCGGTTCAATGGTGCCAAGAATGAAATTGGAGACAATTTTTTGTTGCTCGAGCTGTGCACGTTTCAGTGGCTCATTAAGAAACTTTGGATAACAGCTGATTCTGATTTTTTTTTTCTCTGGACATTCTTCTACATCTTCCGACGTTATGGTAATTAACCGCAAAGACAGTCTTGTCACGTTACATTTTTTATTGAATATTTTATTTGAAATCGAATTCTCCATTCCTTCCATGTATCTATAGGTTCAATTTTTTTTATGCATCTAACAATCCGGTTTAACTGAATATTTGAAATGTTTCCATTTCAATCTCACCTATAATTTTCTGATATAACTGAAGAATTTTTTACTAATTGCGAGTCCAATATATCACGTAGTGTGTACAAGGTTCAACGTGGCGGAAATTCCTGCAGTGCAATCGTACAGGAACGATTTCTTCCGTTACGGCCTCGTTCGCGGGGCAACCACGTTATCCTTGACTCCGTGGCCAGCCGGATCGTGTAATTAAAATAATAATAGAAATAGCCGCGACACGTAAGCACGTAATGGCGGCGCACGAGCGGCGCAATGGCGTTGCACGAACGCCGTGAAATTGCGCCGCTGGAATTTGGAGCAGGTGAAAGAGACACCTGAGCCTCGAAGAGGATCGTGTTCGATCCCTGCAATGGTACACGCCGCGCTTTGCACCGTCGTATCATCGTCGAGGAAATAGGTAGACGATAGATAGGTTTTTTTTTCTCTGGACATTCTTCTACATCTTCCGACGTTATGGTAATTAACCGCAAAGACAGTCTTGTCACGTTACATTTTTTATTGAATATTTTATTTGAAATCGAATTCTCCATTCCTTCCATGTATCTATAGGTTCAATTTTTTTTATGCATCTAACAATCCGGTTTAACTGAATATTTGAAATGTTTCCATTTCAATCTCACCTATAATTTTCTGATATAACTGAAGAATTTTTTACTAATTGCGAGTCCAATATATCACGTAGTGTGTACAAGGTTCAACGTGGCGGAAATTCCTGCAGTGCAATCGTACAGGAACGATTTCTTCCGTTACGGCCTCGTTCGCGGGGCAACCACGTTATCCTTGACTCCGTGGCCAGCCGGATCGTGTAATTAAAATAATAATAGAAATAGCCGCGACACGTAAGCACGTAATGGCGGCGCACGAGCGGCGCAATGGCGTTGCACGAACGCCGTGAAATTGCGCCGCTGGAATTTGGAGCAGGTGAAAGAGACACCTGAGCCTCGAAGAGGATCGTGTTCGATCCCTGCAATGGTACACGCCGCGCTTTGCACCGTCGTATCATCGTCGAGGAAATAGGTAGACGATAGATAGGTATCCACTTACACGTGTATAGGTGCACAAATACGTGCACACACGCCACGGACACCGCCTTCCAACCGCTTCCTTCGTCCTGAAATTATTTTCATACTTTCACGTAAAGTGATTGTTTGGCTCGGGCCACTGGGGTCTGCTCCATCGAGCATGAACGGATCCGGTAATTAAATTTATATTGTATCCATGCTGGTTACGAGCGATCGAGCACCCATGCACTCAGTGCTTAGATTATATACCCTTAAATACTTTTTACAACCGAGAATTGAATAAAATGGGAAAAATGTAGAATTTACTACTAAATCTTAAACGTGTTGTACTGTTAAACTTTGTAGTTGTAAAATACTTTATTATAGATACATTTTTTCGATCTCAACACCGATTACGCTGATTCTTTAATATATTGTTAGAACGTAATTCTAAATAATTATTAAATAATAATTATTTTCCCTATAAGTACGTATAATGTGTGATCTAAAAAGCGTACAGTATTGCAGCCTTTACTTCTCTATTTTTGAAGTTAGTACGTAGATTATTTTAAACTTCCTCTCGCGACACGATATTATCGATAGACGCAACTATCGTACGAACTACCACTCCCTTATCATGATTGCTCCTTAAAAGATCTTCGCAGTCCATTCGTGACGAATAGCCTCGTGGCAGCTCGTAGGCGTGGATGCACCGTTGAACGCATCGTTGCGTCTCTTATCGCGGTCAGAGGAACTATAAAAGCGAGTATTCGTGAATGGAATCGATCGATTCAGCCTGGGCGATCATCGATCCTCCGGGATCCGGTCGGCTTCCGCGAAAGGCACGGATAAGCCAGATGTAAACAAAGATAACGCGCGACGATTTATCGTCGATCGAGCCGCGGTACCGCGAGCGAGAAGCTTTAATAGACACGCGGGCATAGAGCTTGGAATAAATTAATTCCGGCTAGGAAGAATAGGGAGGAAAATGTTAACGGAACAAAACGTTTTATATGGTTGATCGTCTACACGCGTACCAGCGACCGTGTTGGAATAGAGGGCCGCGTGTGTCCTCGATGAAAAATATTATGAAACAATCAAGCCGCGCGGCGCGATAGTTATGGAGAGAATTGCGACTGATTTATCTTCGCCAGGGGAGAACACCGGTAATACGTTCCGCGCAGCGAGGCCCGAGAGTGGAACACTAATGCCGTGTTTCACGGTAAGTGAATTCGAAAAATGATCGAGCCCCTCGGTCCGAACCTTGATCGGTCGAATTAAAAAACGATCGCCGGTTAGGTTTAACGTACAATGCACAAGCCACGGGCGTTCCACTATTTTTCTTCTTCTTTTTTTTTCTTCAAACATTACTGTTGTTCGCAATACGTGTATATTTGTGTACCTCGATCGTCGGATAATATTATGAGGTGCGTACAGTTTATTGTAAGTTACCTCGAAATTCCTGAATCAAAATTAAAAAAAAACGGGTTTAGAAAGTAGATCGTTTGAAATTTTAACATGTCAAATTCTGTAATAATGTAATCAGTCACAGTGTCATTTTTATGGATGTTTCATTTCATGCCATCGTCGAATAAAATATGTATAAATGACATAACTGGCAATAAATCTGTTAGGCTCAAGAAATAATCTTTCCAAGTATGTGCATGAGTTGAGCAACTTCCTAAATCATAAACTCGTGTTCCTGTTTCCATAATCCTCCGCGCTTTCCAGCAGAGAATTTCCAATAAACAATTATTTACTCTGAAATGGCACGTTGGATTAAATTTCTGTTCACGCACCCGTTAAACCGCGGCGAATAGGAAAATCACAATACCTTGGTTGGCGTACCGCTTAACAGATTGTGTCAAATTGATGCAATGTGTACGTATACGTATACGTGCGTACATGGGTGGGTGCGAGGGAACGTGTAAATCACGTTCGCTTGGTAGTATCGACTATCTGAAAAGTCGATCGGCTATCGAATAAATTGCCACGCTCACGGATACGGCTAATGATATCCAACGTTATGAGGAAACTTTTCCTGTTTACACGAAGCCCTTTACCCATTGTTACGCCATTAAAATCGCACGTTTCTGAATTATTTCTATGATTATTTATCACTAAGGAGATTGGTGTCGTGTTCCGTTTTACGATTGAGTTACCTCGCATGCTAGAAGTATAAAATCTGAGCTGTTTCGTACTATTATTCTTGACACAAGTGTAAAAGAAGTTATATAATGTGTGTGTCTCACAAGATATTCTAACTTTTATCCAGATGGCCATAACATCTGAACTTTTAACGCAACAGTCATTAAATCATTCTCTTAATCGGGCATTCAGCGCGAGACGTGAACGCCAAGTTAATTGAGAGATCCAGGATCCTTCCTTTCTTACAAAGTGGTCGCATAGGGGAAGTGTGACGCTTGTAGCGCGGTCGCTGTGAGATCGAACTAAAACAGGTTGAGTTTAATGTACGCCGGCGGCTGTAGGAATCGAATGAAATGCCGCGCCGTTTGGGCTTGGCGCGTTCGTCCGGCACTGAATCTTCTCGACGCCCACCACGTGTCGTCGATGCACTCATGGCACCGCTTCTTTCCATCCCTCTCTACCATCCAAACAGAGCGTGCAACATTAACGCGTGCGCCGTTGTCTATTCTGCGAACGTCCTATAAGTCATTTTGACTCGTTCGATGCGAGCCGTTAATTTTATACCACGTGAACCTGAAACTCGTCCATTAACTTATCCCTTCCATCCTGTTCGTTCAACCGTCCAAACAATTCTGACTTTTCTATTTTCCAAGTACAGCATCGATTTTGGAAATTAGTTTCTTTCATCGTTATTTGATAGTCTTTCTTTTTTAGATTATGTATTGAACTTATTACTGTATATTCCGTCGAATACGAAAGAATTAAAATTGCCATTATTTGTCTCTCTGAAATGACGTTTAATTTCTATTGTATACCAAAATGTCGAATCATAATAACTACGTCGTCTGGAGACGTTCTCCACCCCGTCTCCTTTCGGAGAGAACCTTTTCCTTGACAATACGGACGACGTACACCTCCGCGAAGACTTCACAAGAAACGAGCGCAAAGATCGCACGATCCACGCCCACGCACGCGGCGAGAGTGTGCCGCGAGACGCTCGATTTCCGAGTGTAACTCTAGTACTCCTTGTGTAACCGACCCTTAACCGTAGCGCCGTTTACACGTCGCCGATTGGCGACCGCGCGGGTGCAACGGAGGATCACTTACACACGCTAGACGAGGATCGAGGCAGTCTGCGTGCGTCCGCGAGATCGGTAATACCGATTCCCGGGAGAGGGAGAAGGTTAAGACGCGCATTGCTTGCTTATCGGGTGCTAGTCGCGATCTGACACTCTTCGAGGAAAATAATGAGCGCCGATAGAGTGCACTTAGCCGGTCCTCCTTATACGCTTCTGTATTTATACGTGCTTTCCACCACGGAACTGGTTACTTCGTTTCGGGAACTGATATCACAATTTCTGGGACTCAAATTACATGTCAACGTTGTTATAGTAACTAGTTCCTATTTTTAACTTGCCAGTTCGAAACAGATAAAAAACCGTATGAATTATGATCTACTTATTCTACTGAAATTAATGTAAGTTATAAAGTACGGACCGCGACGAAGCACGTACACAATGAACCGTCTGCGGGCATTTGTTCTGTACACGAGGCGCCTAGCGTTGTTAAATTAAGGGATTCCGGTCATGAGAGGAGCAAGACAAATTGTCGGCGCACGATCCCGTCGGCCGGGTAGATCGAGATCGTGATCGCGACGGCGCCAACGACGTTTGTAAATCAATTAAGCCGTGCGGCCGATTACCACGGCGTTAATTAAGTACCACCGTTGCCAGGCCTGTCGAACTGTCCTCTAATTTCGTGCCTGCCTCTCCAACGAGGCCTATAATAAAGATCGTTGCCTGCTAAATGCTGCCCACTTATCTCGAGCAGCAGATAGCGAGAGAACGGGCCGATTTCGCATGAGAAGAATAATGATCACGCTCGCTGCTGCCTCGCTGCCAACACGGAGTGACGCATTGGATTTGATCCTTTTTTAGCTGCACTGTGATTGATAGATGGGATTTCTATTTGCATTTAAGATAGATCCTACAGTCTCGACTGTTTACGTACGAAGCTCAACTTTTCTAGAGCTTGCACTTCATTTTTTCGATCATTGCTTATTCAACAAGAGTATACATATAGTTTTTCGCAATTCATAAATTGCAAGTCGTAAGTAGTCTTTGATAACTGATTAATCATTATCAACGAATGTTTAATAATAAGTGATTAATTATTAATGAATGATTTAATTCGAATATAATGTAGAAGATAGAATACATATGTTGGCTAGTACAACTTTTCCGCGAGAAAATGGCTTTAAAATCATTCTCACTCACAATCAATTCGCATCACCTTGGTCAACGTTCGCGATTATCGATGTCTGTCATTAATTTATCGAGGCCCGGCTGACAAACGTTGAAAGCGTTTGTTTGACGGGCACGGGCGTGAGCGGTCGCGTACCAGCGCATGAGTTATGAAATTGCAACAGAAGCAGCGCTGAGTTTGACTTTTCCAATCGTTAATTTTGACGCTCAGTCCCCTCGTAACGAATAGCCATCGTATATCTTCTGAACATACAGCGGACTCGTTTATAGGGAGCCGACAAGTGACACCGTGTGTACCGTTAATCCTATTAAAGGAGGACTAGCTCGGACAGGGCGCACGGGAGTCGTCTGAAATCGATACCCATACCGGGGGGGTTAATAGTATTGGATCCTGAGAACGCGTTTGTTATTCCTTTAATCCACCTGCAACCGCGATCTCTGATAGAAAACCGACTGTCGACGATCCTCCGATTAGATACCTCCGATTTTTTCTCACGGAACTTACACGATGTGTATCAGGAATTGCAGAATATCATTTCTAAAGCGAAATAATGTTTAAAAAAATGGCAGTAATACGTATCTTTTGTGGTACTTCTGGTTTCAGAATTGATCCACTGTCACTGAATGAAAAAACGAGTTGATTATTAATTACATTCTCAGTTATGCTCGATACTTGATCTACTGGATAATACTATTCTGATTTTGATTAATTGTAGGACATCTAAATGAGTAACGGAAGATCAATATTCTGATAGTTGTAACGATCTTTTCTCGACCATTTCTCTTTTATCCAACTGACTCTAACCCGTGAACAATTATATAAAACCAATAACAAACCTATCAATCAGCAGTAGCTTGCGAAATCGAGCGTGCTGGACACACGCACTGAACCACGTAAAATTCGAACAATCGTTCATTCTTTTTACTCCAGGTACTTACGCACACGCCTACGGACACACGTATATTAACGAGTGCCATTTCTGTTGCAATCGACTTTCGCACTCAATATCGGGAAACAATCGACCCCTTATGCTCCTTACAATCGGCATCTAAAGAAGAATAATGCGACACGGTATTGTGCGAGTAACTTTCCACGAATGCCGGACCCTTCGTTAAAAAGTAATTATAGGTCGTGATTAATAAGGCGCGCACTTTACCCCATCGCGCCGCCCTTCCGCGCGCAATAATAAAGACAATATCCGCATTATTATTAGCCGGTTGCCAGTACCGTTACATCGCATAATCGACGATAAAAGGAATTCGCAGTTAATAACACGGGTATTGTCCAGTGTCTCCTTCGGTGATGTATTTTTCCCTCCGAGCTCCGTTCGTTTTCGCGAACGCGTTGTTACATTGTACTGGCCGCGACCAGTAATTATCGTCGCAACTAAGTAAGTATTTCAGGTGAATACACAGGGGACGTGCGTGCTTTACCGCCGCTTCCAAACGTTATTTTTCTTCCGATATTACGGTGCACGCTGTGCCGCGGTCGTATATCAACTGGCCATAGGCCGGTGTTGAAACACGTAATTAAGAACTCGCGCGAATATGGTGGCCTGCCAGTCGCGCGGTCCGCGCCGCCAACTTATTAGGGTGCCGCGGACGCTATTGTACATCGTGTGCAGCGTGCTTGATAGTACAATGGCCACGCGTTTGCTCCCTGTACGTTCGTTATGCGGGTTACTCAGCTAATAACGCTAATATTGCAATAGAGAAAAATTCAATGGTACCGGTACGTTATCTGCTGTCAGAATCCAACCAGCTGGAACAGGTTGAACAGATAGGCCAGCAAGAAAAAAATTTATTGGTACTTCTATAGAATATCAGATTCTCTATAGTGTGAAACGTTGCAATTGTTTAATCGTTTCAATCATTATTGTTACATAAAAAGAACTCAATGATATTTAAAAAGTATCACAGTAAATTAACGTATAACTGTCTATAAACGGACACGATCAGTAATGCAAATACCATTAAGCTCGTTTAGCAAACGTCGAAATAATTGGTTCGCGTTCATCTTCGTCCCACGCGGATAAACTCATCGGTTGTTTGACAATCGAAGAACGGATCGAGTTTACCGTAAGTTGAACGGACCGTTTCGAATGAATTCGTCGCGGCATCATCGCGTTTAGAGGAGCTCCGTGTTGAAACGGTGTGAAACGCTCGTCTGGTATCGACAATGACGGATGGAATGCACCCCGCGCAAAACGCGCGATGCGTGGGAGTGTTGCGTTAGAAAACACCGTACACGCGCAGCCTGTGCTAGGTTTCCTTTTTTTTTTTTTTTAGATCAGGCGAATCATCCTTGCAGCCGTCGTCAAGTGGAAAATTCCACGGTTAATAGAAGAGAGGGATGCTATCGATTAAATTCTCTGAAACAAAATGAGTAACAGCGGTAATAAATTATGGCCGCGCGTTTTTACTCGGGAACATTGCGATCCGCTGAGTTATATGTATATGTCCTTTCGTAACAATCATAACAACAGCTGCGCTCTGTTACCTATTAATTGCTGTTAATTTTTGTTCCATCGCGCGTTTATTTTCTAAAGAGTTAGAGCTTAATGAAAGTCAAAAGGTGTCGTGATGAATGGGATAAACGAGCTCCTCGTTACGACGTTTTTTCTTCGAAGATCGTTCCTACGTTCCTTTAACTGTCATATCGTGCTCATGCCGGCTAGACTGTTTAATCGAATTTAGAAGAGCTTATTCGCATTAGCAGCCGCTGACGCAAGATCAAAGAAGAGACTCGAACGAAGTTGTATTCATCGCGACTGCCACTTTCGAATATTGTACTCAAGAAGGATGGATCTATCAATCTTTATTTAATCTTTTTTAATAAGATTCCTTGGGTAAACGAAGTGCTTGTGATGCTTATTTCTAAATATCAAAAATTTAGTAATTTATTATTAAGAAGTTGTGAATCTATTTTAAAAAAATAACGACCTGTACGAATTATGAGCTTTTAAAATGTAA
>NW_017133406.1:322949-330442 GCF_001652005.2 Ceratina calcarata | reverse complement strand
ATTATAGTAATCCGTCATTCCGTAGTCGAAGGTTAGATCTCGATACAACGAAAGAGATCATTCCTCGAAATTCTGGTTCATTCGATTACCTTGTTACATAGTTGATACCCTGCACCGCGAAATAAGTGATGAAACGGCAGGATATAAAGTATAAAATATACCGCGTTCGTAGATGGAATTCTTTCGCGAACTCTGCCGAGCCATGATTTCCGCATCGCGTACTATCAATCATCGGGCATCGTGGATGCGATTCTGAACTACTGATTGGTCCGAATCATTCACGCGTCATTAGTGCACCGCGGCTGTTCGTTCTAATTAATTGTCGTACGTCAAGATACCATCGAGCGCGTTTCTACTACCCGTCAACCGGGCTCATTACACAAAGAACTCTTTTTCTTGCACCATACATGAATTGCCGCTTCGAGTGGTCTTAAGTCGTACCGCGTTAATGAATTCCACGGAAAGAAATTGAAAAAGAAATATGATTACGATTTTCTTTTGCACGTGCATCGTGTGTGGCACGTTCAGAGGTATTTATATGTAATATATGGAGTACTGCATAAAGAAACAATAGGAATATCTAAAGGTTATTGAAAAAGTCGTACAAGACTAATGGACAAATAAATTCCAATGAATACTTTTTCTTAATTCTTGAGATGACTTGAATGAATTCTAAAGTTTGTATTTAAAGATTAATTACTCTTAGACGCACATATGTTTAACTTTGTTCGTCGGTCTCATGACTGGTGGTACAAAAACGCGGCTGGTTTCTAAATTCCATGAAATTCAAACATCGATCGACACGAAAATAACTTGAAATTCCACGATCACCCATTAATATCAATTGCGACCAGTTGTGTTCCTGGAAAATACCTTATCTCCCACATAATTGTGCGCTCGTTTCAATCACCTTTATTAGTGGATCGTTTCGGTCAATTTCGTCCAATCAAACGATACGGGTCCACCTCGATCGTTATCTTCTAATCTGTCGTTCGATGTCGATCGTGCCCATGGACCACACCTGGACGTATGCGGGCCACAATTCCATTCGAATACCTCGAGAATGAATTCATGTTTGTTTAAAAAATTTAGGACTCAGATAAATATGCAGGCTGATTCAAGTTTTTTGAATATCGTTTTATCTTTTCATATCGGTTCTTATATATTTATTTTATTAGCATTTAATTCTGCTTGATCTTTCAATAAATAATTATTTTAAATTTTATACATCAAATTTTGTTGGTACTATGGAGAGAAATGTCTTAAACTGAAAATAATTTTCTTCCTTGGATTATGAACCCCATGAATTCAAATAGGAAACATAAGGTCCATGTTTCGAACGATTTATGTTTCTCCAACAATTGAACAACCGTGTCGCGCGAAGATGGACGAGTGTTTTCGAAAAATATTCACGAGGATTTGACCCCTCGATTTTTCCCATGCGAGCATCGTCTAAAACACGACTTGATAATACTTGTGGACCGGTTCTGGTAAAAAGCTACCACCCTCCTCGTCGTCAGGAGGGTGAGGCATCAATGGGGAGGTAAAAGGGGGTAGCTCGTGCAATATGCCTCGTGCCAATATTATCGGTCACCTCCCCCTCGCAGCGAATCTTAACGACCGGCCACGATGATGCACCAGTCCCACGCTCGTGAGGTCACGTGCCACTTCCAGGGACCTGCATCGTGCACCAGTCCGTGTGATTCCACGAAAAACCGTTTCCACCAGCTCCAGCATCCCCTTCAGCAGCAGCGGTACCGCCACTACCGGTCACCCCTTCGGTTCGTTCGACGAGATTTATTGCACCCCTATTTGCGACCGGTCCTAATACCGCTTTGTTCGACTGATGACATAATAGAACAGTGCCGTTTAGCTCTTTCAGTTAGTCGTTATTGTCCACGTTTGTTTCTAGACTGGCGAAAACATTTTTGATCATGGGATTGAGTCCGTGAACTGTGGGAAGATTCATGGAAGTTTGCTCTCTTTGTGATTCATGCATTTTGATACTTTGAATATGATTACCAATAAAACTATTATAAAACGATATATGAATTGCAACATTTAATCTTTCGTTATGATTATTTTTGCATGAAATATAGTTCTCACCTATTCGCAATAAACATTTCCTACTCACATTTTCAAAAATCATATGGCAGTGAGTGACGCGAATCGTGGAATAATTTATAGCGAGGGATGGCACTCATGCGCAAAAGATGTGTAACAAAAACGCTTATTAAGGAGCCCAGTGGGTGGCTACCGGGAAAGGTCTATCGCATCAAAGAAAGGAATTGAATGAAACGACCTCGCCAATATCGACTTCCGGCGTGTGATCGCGAGCCGTACGCGCGTACGTGCCACGGTGCAAAGTGAATCGCAGTTAATCCATCAGCCACCCTGCAGTTCAGACCCAGAGGGGTTTGAGGCGCAGAACAACCAGCTTCCGATTGGTACGAGTGGCTGGCTCTCTTCTTCTTCTCGTTCCCGGTTCTCTCTCACCCTCGCTTCGGTTCGATGACAGAGAGAAAGAACGAGAGGAGAAAACTCGCGCAGATTCGTACGAGAGGCGCGCCGCCGCGTCATCTGATTCACCGGCGGATGTGCGTCATAGAGGATTTCTAGACGATTGAACTAAGTGCCCGTTCCGCGACGAACCGCCTCGCCCTTTTCCTACGAGAATTAATCCCGTGTCATTTGCCAGACACCACCGACTCGATTTCTCTGCTAGGTAAATGAGTTCATCAGTGAACGAATTCAATTTGCCTCTTCAAGTAACGCTGATCGCATTCATTAATTTAAGGTAATTAGAAGAATTCCAGTAGAAAGTTTCATCGCTTTCACACGCAAACAATCTTTCTATCTTCGCTCCTGAGATCTCCATGTTTTTAACTCTTAATATATAGCAACAGTCAGCTATACAATAATTGCGTTCATAAATCCTGCCATTCGACCTAATTGAAATACAGTCCTGCCATTCACCTAATTGAAATACAGTAACATACAATCCGCCTTAATACATGCCTAAATAAAATCCAGCATCAGTTTTCCAATTGGTCCCATTGCGGCTACCAATCTACGAAACTCATCCGCCCGCAATCGGGATCATAAAATATCAGCTATGAAATATCAAATTGCTCTTGATAAGACCTAGAACCGGCCACATCACTTTTTTCTCCACGTTATCGTAACAACGGCAGCGATGGAAATTAAAGGAACGTTCCCCAAGGGCCCGGTTTGGATTCGATTTCAGGGGCAGTTTGCAGAGAGAAGCTGGTGTCACCCGGCATATGCGACCAGCCATCGGCATTGTCCCGACCCGCCTAAAAGCAATAATGAGTACGGCATACGTGGTCGCGTGTGGGAAAGGTATACACCGTGTTCCCATGGGGCGCACAACGTCGGTTTGACCGACTGTCAAACTTTATTAGCTGCCGCTCATATTACGGGGGAGACTCACGGAGCATCCTGGCGTTATCTTCTTCAAATAGCTCACGGCCAAGCAGCAAGGGACGTTACAACGCGCCGCGCCGTCGTTTTCTACAAAGATCAGTCGGGGAGAACCTGTTTTCTACACCCCTCGAACGAAACTCTAATTTCATGGTGATCCTTCGCTTACGAGATGAGTGTTTGGTTGTAATTCATCCCGGGTGCGAACGCATGGACAGGAGTCAAAGAAAAACTGGTCCAAACTGGATTCTGTTTATTATTATAATGCGCCAGCCATCGGGGCTTGACTTTGATACAGTGTGGACCACGGTAATCCGTTGATCGTAAGAGAATCTTTTTGTGATTTGGAAAATAGGGGTCAGTTTTAGATGATTTGTTTGAAGGAAGTATAAAAGGCAGATGGAATATAAAGGTGAGAAGTTAAAGATGTTACGTAATCCAGAAAATACTATTAGAAGAGAAATAATTAAATACTTTATTCAATTCATATTCTTATCATTATTATTCTGGTATAAATTTCATACCAGCAGTGTGCTAGAGGAGCGTACGTATAAATCTCTCTGAATCACAGGATGCGCCGGGGATCGTCGATGCACGTTTCGTAAAAATGGCCGGATGCATCACACGGATACACGTGCATCAGGGGTCGCGTGCCCGCGATAACGGATGTACGAATCGTTTCCGTGATTTTTCTACGCCATCCACGTTCCGCCATGATAAAGACTAACAATACCGTCAAAATACGGTTCTCAGAGGGATCTTTCATTTCATCCTTCTGATCCACACTCTCTGCGTTCACGTGATGCGCGGTCGGAATTGAATTATAGCGAATCCAGCCACTTCTGGCCACGTGCCGACGTGCACGCAGTTACTACCCAGCAACCTACGGTCTATCAGCAAACAATGGGATGGAGATAAGGAACACCCTTGCCGAATCGAGGAAGCTGAACGAAACGAGACGCGTGCAACACCCTCAACGCTGCATACGCACTTCATTTTCCACGCTAGTCTAGCCGAGATCATTTATTCAATTTGCGAAGGAAATGCTTTTCCAGAATTATATATTGATGTTGCTGTCTTTTAATAACATTAGTACCTCCTACTGTTAACGTTTAGAACTTTATTTGAATCCTTGTAACTTAAAAATGTGTTATGTATGTATTTAAGCATTTCGGCGATCATAATCACTTGTAGATTGAACAATACTTCAAATTTTACATAGAAAAGTTCACAATACAATTATAACCAATTCTATCTAAACAAACTAACAGGATGAATCAATTCCTATTTTGAAAATCTTCGTCACCCTCTTCATGAAATTCTTTCAATGCACCAAATATTTCAGAAATCACTGAACAGACACCAAAATCGATCATGAACTTCAGCTTCAGCAACAATACTTAGAAATTACGCGTCAATCGAAAAACGGGGCTAGCGTTCCTCATTACAGGTTTTTTTTTTCCCTCGGCTACCAATTAGAGTGCCCCTGAAATAAGAAACCATCGAGAATCGTTCACACGCAAGATCACGAGCTTACGCTCTCTTTACAGTCACCAGGCAACGTAGCCCACGTCACAATTACATAATTCGATGCACCCCTGCCCTGGAGCATCGAGGACCTGTGGCACACGCAACCCCACGGTTGCACGCGTACCCATGGGAACCGGTAATGAGATGGTGGTCACGGTTTCCCAGCCTGCGAAGGTGGACGGCGCAGTGGGGATGATGCGCCCGATGATGCTGTCGGTGGGTGATTGCTCTTTAGCGTGGGGATGATACGGGCCCGGCGGACCCCCTATGGGCTTTGTCAACAGCAGCAATATGCTAGCCGTTCCACGGACAGACGATTTATGCGAACGAACCTGTGGGAACCGAAGTGTCCCGATGGGCCTCCGCTCTGATCCTTGACATGAATCGAATTGACACGTGTTTTTATTAAGTGGTACCGCGAATGGGGAACTGGAATTTGAAATTCCAGTTTTTCGGGGAGTGCAAGATCAGGATGAATCATTTATTCCGAGACAATTGTAAATATCTTTCCGAATCGGGGTAAACAGAATTTGAAATTTTTAACAAACGCAATTGGTCTTAAAAATTTTTACTGATACTATTCTATGTTTTATTTAGTTTACAAGTACACGTTGTTTAAATGCGAGTTTTTTATGCAAATTGACTGTCGTATTTCGTTTTATAATTAAGATTCTCGTACAAGATCAAAACTTTTTTTATCCTTGATTTGTGTACGAGAGAAGAAGAGAGAAGGGAACGTGAAGCAGAAACACATTAAATAATCGAAATACTCCACGGTGCTCTTATGATTTCTTGAAAAGCGGTTCTGCCAGAACAGAATTCAATGGACATAAATTAATTCAGCTCGTTAGTGGCTGTCCGGCGCTGCTGCCCGTTGCCACTTACACCTCCGTCGATGGGCCCTTACGAAACGAACTGGGTATAAAGACCGATATAAATTTACTGTAGAATTACATTAATTATTTCAATATTATCCTCTAATATCTAACCATGATTCAAAAACAAATTTATTACGTGTGGAAGATTTCCTCTTGATTGCATATGACAATAATTAATGTGTAGAAAGCAGTGTTCGGGAAAAATTGCATTTCTGGTTGCAAAATGTGACTGTAGACTTTGACTACTAATTTGTTAACGAGAACACACAGGCATAAGTACATACGTACGTATATGTATAAATCGTTTTATATTCAAGAATATAATCGCGTTGACGAGGCGGGTGGTAAAGTACCAGTTATGATCTGGGTCATGCTATCAGGCTAATTAACGTGGATTATGTGTTCGTATTACGATCTTGGATTGATCGTAGTGCAATGTATATCGATACGCAATATGTAGAAAAGTCAGCAGGAAACACGAACATAAAATACGACATTCGAGCGGACATAAAATACGTCGAGCATAAAATACGACAGAATTTGTGTGTCGATCAAGTCTGGTTCGTTGAGAAACCAGAATAAGGAAAAGTTGTAACATTATGACGCCGATATAAGAATTATCTATAAGAAATAATTTTACAAATAATTACAGGGAGATATACACACAGTTTATGAATACGTGCTTGTTTTATAATCTATGATTGATACTAATTTATGTCTGTGAACTTGTTTCACATCAAAATATATAAGTGTATAGCCTATTCATCCTTAGGGAAACTGCTTTTATAGAAGTTAATCTTGTTATTTATAAATAAACTTTCAGGCGCCATGTTTATACACATCTGCATTGTCTTCTCGTTACTCTTATTAGTACTATATTACTTACTAGCAAGAGGCTTTTAAAATACATTCAACAAGGATATTATCGAGAGCATCCCACAATCTTCAATATAACAAACTGTCCAACGTAATTGTGCGCCATAGAGAGAACATAGTACGTATGTACGTATCTCAGGATTAATTAAATCCAGTTGCCCGAGCGATCTCATAGCAGCCAACTAATGGAGTATCTATATTCGATCGAGAAATCTTGCGGTGATACCATTAACTGGTGCAACGCGTTGTAAGACATCCGCGCGGCGCTACTGTCACCGGTATATCTTTAGGGCGCTAATGAAGCCGTATTAATTAAAAACGAGCCAGTCGGCCGTGTTCGAACGGAACGAGACACGTTGTTAAACGACGTCTTAACGGCGACACGAACCGTGTTCCACTTCCGTTCGACGATTCCGCGCGATAAGATACGGTGGGCGGTTTTTCGCGACGAGGATCAATCCGGTATACAATCCTTCCCATTCAGATCGAAACTGTTACAGCGTCGCGAGTAGGTTCCCCTATAATTTACAGTAACGATTTCACAGAACATTATGGCGTCATAAATCAAATTAAATTATTTACGCGAAACTCGTGCTGGTTACAAAGTTACGACCTTCCTCTGTCTGCAAGTGTGCACGGAGGATGTCGAAAAATAAATTTTCAGAGATTGGACATTGCGTCTTAAGACAATTTTCATTTTAGCATAATTGATAGCTGTTGCCTGTTCTAAACCATTTCCTTGCTGAACCTTGCATAGTATACTTG
>NW_017133406.1:300323-322461 GCF_001652005.2 Ceratina calcarata | reverse complement strand
GTTATGGAAGAACTTAAACACTGATAATGAAATTGTAGTTATTATTATATTTAGATATTTGATTGTTTCATCTAACGAATATTATATTAATTGACTATATGAAATGGACATAACAGGCGTGTACAGTTAATTTGTATATTCCACAACCCCTTCATTTTCACAAAGTCTGATCCGGAGGTGGAGTAAATCTTTCATTTACAATTGGTAAATATCGCAAATAGAAACCACCGAGCGATGCATGCATACATTCCTGCTAACGTAGCTGCTCGTGACGTTTTCGCCGATAGATATTGTAGTTTGCGTTCGAGAAGGTTTCGCGTGGCTCAATCGTTTGTCCTGTCACGTGTCACGCGGAGTCAACTGTCATCCGCAGCACGCGATAGTCACGTGTCTATCGTCACGGCACGAGGCCCGGCCATACCCTTTTTCACAATTGTCGCTATTGTCTGCAAATCAGCGTCGATCGATCGTCACGAGATCTTCGCAAGATCTTCTCTACTGTGAATCTACATTTGCGTACGTTTGTTATGTATGTACGTCATTGATGACGCTTCTTTCGCCTATAGAGTAAAAATAATTATGTTAGAAGTAGTCGAGCCAAGTATGTGATTCAAAAAAATAAAAAATTTCTGATTCGTTTATTGACTCATTTATTTACGTTTATGTTCGCTGATCTTAAAACTTCGTTCTTTACAAATGAATCAATCACTGAATCGTGAAACCTAATAAATTCTAATCGGAGCAGAACTCGATCTCCAAGAACAGTGCACGAAGACCGTGCAACGAACTGTGTCCGTCGTTAACCTACATTCAATTATTATCCATGAGCCAGGCTAACCTGCAGAGACAATCCGCACTTACATACATACATATATATGTTCTCTTGATCGTCATTTCGAAACTTGGCTTAAAACTCGCTAAACACGCCTTCTATTCCATAACCGAGCCGCTATAATTATATTGTTCTGAATTCAATAAAATGCGCGCGTTATTTATTACACCGTACATCGTAATAAAATGTAATGACACGGTATCGGTGCAAAAGATTCGTATCTATCCTCGGCCTGTTGTGAACGCACTACCTGCGCGCAAATTGCTCCATCGCGTCCAGCCACGGGAAAATTACACGTGCTCAATGCTCCAAGAAAAATCGCACCTGGTAATGAGCGTGTATTTCAAACAAAAGCACCGGCGGATACCCATCGGGCGCGATCGAAACTGTCTTTCTCTGTTTAGAAGAGGGGGATGGAACACCGAAGTTCACGTGGGGTGGCATATGTTTCTGGTCCATGGGGGAGCAAAACGTGGTGACGGTTCACACAGATTCACCTATGTGAGAAACTAGTTCTCGGCTCAGATTGCTGGTACGTTGTGGGAAAAGTCGATTCTCTCGTGATATTGAATTATAAAACACAATAGCCGGAACATCCTCGGCACAATAAGTAAGACGAATGAAAATTTCCTAGTTCCTCAACTCCCACAATGATCGTTCGACGAGACACACCTGCTTCGGCGACGATGCGGCGTGAAAAATTCTGACGACGTCTACAGTAATTACCTCTCTTCGCGCTGATTTTCTCCGCGTGATTTGCATAAGTAATAGACGAGGTAGAGGAAAGAGAGGAGGAAGAAAAATGAACAGACGGAGTGGCTCCTCGTGATGGATGTCATTGCGAAGAGAAACTTATAACGCGTAACCGTGTTTGCGGCCCAGTGATGAATCGCACCCACTCGTCTGATACTCGAGCTGCCCACTCCTAACCGCGTCTGTCCACAAGTTTGCGCTACCCACTTGGTCAAGTTTACGGTTCCCTTGCTTTTCTTTTCTTACCACTCACGGTGACACATGTCAGGACGAGGAAAGCTATGGTTTATGGACGCATAACCGCGTTTTGGGGGTGAATGTTAACTTGCATTCTCCGCAAATAGGTACTTGATGAATTTCTTGAAACGTCTTTTCTCCCTTACTTAAGAACTTTTAGAACTCGTGTAGCATAAAGAACCATTTGTATTTTTCTCAAAATATTCTAATATAAACATATTTTATTTTGAATTATTAATGAAGAAAAAGTACTGAAAGAAAAATATAAGAAATGATTATTTCAGATATCTATCCTGCTCAATTTGTACTGTTAAATAACAGAACATGACATAGCCTTGTACTTAATTAAATCACCACGTTGTTTGTCAAAGAACTTCGCGTACTCGTTGCATTATCAACGAGACGATTTGTTATTTTTTAGCTGGTTGTCTCCATCCGGAAAGATTTTAGCTCCGGGTCGTTTGAATTATACGTCGCATCGTCCAGACGCACAAATCTCGAGCGACTCTCTCAAGAGGAAATCTTTCGCTCACCGGTCGAGTAATTTTAACCAACTAACTGGTAATTACCGTGAAATTAATCATTTCTGTGCCTCGTTACACGAGTCACACGACGACGTTACTAAATCAAGCCCCCCTGTCTTGTACTTCCTCCCTCAGTTGCCCCCGCTTTCTTCGCGAAACACAGGAATTACGAGACGAGGCACATGAATTGTACCTTTCTTCTCTCTAATTCAAGAATTTAAAGTTATTTTCAAATCATCGTCTTCTGACAAGGAAAGCTATTACCTACATAATTAAATGCAGAAGGCAAAAGGAGAGTTCTTATGCTATTTATTGTTTGTTCTTCAATCGTATACAAAAAAATATTACTTTACAATAAAAGTCGTAAATCAATGGTAGAAATTTCATAAAACATAATGGACACTCGACTAGCCTCGATGAACGTAAATCAGCAACAGTCCAAGACTCGTGATCAAAATCGTTTTACTAAATCAGTGAACACCATAAAGCAAACGCAAGAATTGTAAAGTACGATTTGCTAGCCAAACCGTTATCAAACGCTGACAAATATCGGCCATTAGAGAGCGATGTTTGATCGTCATTTGCTAAGGCGAGGCTGGCACAGAAGCTTTCTTGGCGACACTATATACATACGAGCTGATAAATCAGTATAAACTTGCTTCTCACCGTCGCTGTCAGTCGCCTCGACGCATTTCTGCACATACGGCGACGTTTATCGATAACGGGACATGGGATCGGTAGTGTCGTTTGCACCATAGACTCTTACAATGGGCCAATGAGGATATACGAACACGACGAGGAGATATTATTGTCTATATTACCATTCACGTGCAATAGTAAATTATTGGGTTCGCGGAGAATCAATGGTCAACGTGGCGCCAATACCAGCAGAGCCCACACGTGGCTGCGTAAACATGCAGGCGCCATCGCCTCCTTCGTGATAAGTTACAAAATACTGTCTATTATGCCAGCAATCTGCTCGATTGTTTAGAATGAAATTGTTGGCAACTATAAAAAATATAATGCAGGATTCTCAGTATTGCTGCATACTTTGAAAAATTATATTCAACACTTAAAGAATTGGCAACCTATGGGAATATGTTTTAAATAATTGTCAAGTATTTATGGTTTAAGGCAGAACGAATATAAAATATATTTAGTGGTAATAAGTGCAAGCAACGTTCACAATTTTGATACAACCACCAAATCAAAAAATTGCATCGTCTGAACGTGAAAGCTTTCCATAAACAATCAAAGTCCGCTCTTCTGACAGTAATAACTCGCAGCATCCAGATACTATCTCGACAAATAGCAGTGCCTACTGACTGTTTACCGTCCCTCTCGCGTAAGGAGAATTTCGCATTAGTATGTTCACGTACTGTTTTGTTCTTTTCCCTCATCGACATGTCGTTGATACACGCGTTTTCCAATGCTCAGGTAAAACCCACACATTGATCGTGTTGCAGAAAGTTCGTGTGCAAGAGAAAAGCTCATTATACTTGCAAAATTTTATAATCACAAAATTATAGTATATTCTAGTTTTACACGAACTATGGTATACGTCTTAATAGATATGTCGAAGAAATTCTCTAAGGAAAAGGTTTCTACCACCTGCTACAAAACTTTCACCCCCCATAGCGAAGAAACTGAGACCCGTTGCGCAACCACCAAGTCAGTGACACCGAGTGCAAAAGCGCGCTTTATAGAAAGTTCCTTAATTACCCAATTCCCGGGTAACGAACGTTAACGCCGCCGATCGGAACGAATACCGCTACGGTATCGTTAAATCATTCCCTGCTCTAATTCATCCGTCAGAGGAACGTTTCATTTAGCGAGAAGCCGCCGTTAGCGCGGCGTTTCCGCGTGCGGATCGCGAGCAAACGTGGCACGATTTATTTCCATAGAATGGTGGAGTTTCAGAGGCTGATTGGCGCGAAATCACGGCCGTGTGCGGCGCACACGTGGACATGGGAAGAAAATCAGCCAGGCCCGAGATCGCTGACGGGGGGATCGCGGGGGGGAACCAGGCCGCGTATGGGGTTTTGTGCGGGCCGCCGATTACCGATACCGCGTAATTTATTGCTCCTTATTCGCGAAACGTGACGCCGGGCTCTCCGTCTCGTAAAGTGCTTCCAGTTCTGAGTCACGGGGCCCGGCTCGGGATTTTTGTCCAATCGGGAATGTCGATAGCTCTGTGGCGCGCGCGGTCGCCGCGCCGAGCCGCGGCACCGTTCAACTCGAACGAACCTAGAACTCATGGTGTAGGAATAGGTACATGTGCGTTGAATATACATACGAACACGCGTACGAGCCTAACACGGTCGATCGTCAAAGATAAAGATACAATAACTTTCTAATATTCGTCTAGGAACGCTCTGATTCTACCGCGATCTATGAACGCCTTGTTTCTATCGGTTTGAAATGATTAAAAATTGAAATCATTTCGATATGTACAGAAATGAATTACTTCACAGTCAGATTGATCGTGTATAGGAATCAACACTATAGAAAAATAATACAGGTTTCGTTTGAATGATATACAATAAAAATTTTTTTACAACTACTTGAGTTCATTAATTTTATTATTATATACAACCTATCCCATAAAATCACTATAATATGTACGTGCTGATTTCATTAACTTTGCATCGTTCGAGTAAAGTAGAATCGAAGCCACCAAACTCGCGCTGTAGGGAAAGAATTCTCTATTAGTTAAAAATGTCGTACACGGTTCGGAAGGGGATACAGTGTCGGGTGTTGATCTAATTAAAATTACAGGCAGGCTATTAGCTCCACGAGGCCCGGAGCTACTTCGATACTGGGTAACAACGCAACGGCTTATAGCCCCGGCCGTGGCCACGAGAAGTGGTGGTTAACTTATGGTGGCATGCAACGGAGAGAAACGGCGAGCAACCGGAGAGTCGGTTTGGTGCGGCGCAGCGCGGCGGTGGCTAACGAAGCGGATTTAGTAATTGTTTTGTTGCATATCGCCCGCAGTGCGGAGCCCTGCTCGATGCACCATTACTGGTTCTACATTGTAAAACACTTCTTCTCATTGATAGCACGAGCCTCTCAGAGCTCGTTTGCCTGCCCCTCCGATGACGCTTGATACGTACTACCTTACTTTCCTTGCCTTACGTATACCCTCCGCGTGTGCGTATACTTTGATAGAGCTAAGAGTTTTTCGCACTGGTCCGGCGCGATTTCGTTTATATTCTAATGGATCTCGTAGATTGACGTTTCCAATAGTGGCTGATAGGAAACAGGAGATTAACAGTTGATCTTGTAGTAAGGTTCGCTTGGTTTTTCATTTAATTCGTTTTGATGCTGACGTACATACTTTTTACCTTGATATTTACTATTGACGTATCAACCATTCATCACAAAATTTTGTCTTACCACATTTATGCATCTGCAATATAACAAACAAGAAACGGACTAACTAGTTGGGCCGTAAAATGAAAGATTTAAGACTGCGTGAGTCATTTCATTTTTATTGTTCACCGATCGTCAAGATTATTATCCCAACAAACACATAGTTTTGACTCATTATTATCGGTCACGTTTCCGCCCCGTATTTTACACACGCGATACGTATCGATCGATCAGTATTCAGGCCACGAATACCATCTAGCTGCTGCGTTCGAGATACCGCGATTTTCCAGCATGAATTGTGGCGCGTGCAGGTACTCTCGTGTCTTCGGCTCGCGGTTGGATCGTGCACCGTTCCACGTTTATATGAACATACACACGTATATGAGACAGTGTACGTAGCTGAACGCGTTTAAATATGGATATCCGTGTGGTTATGAGTCTCCTCCGTTCGCGAAGCCAAAGTCTTTGGATTTATCATGCTATTAATTCAACCACTCTATCCGTTGAAACCATTTGCCACGGCGTTAGGCGTTCAGGGAGCGATCGAACATTAAGATCACGAGTTTATCGGGACTATTAATACGCCAATCGTTTATTATGGCCGAAAGTGTTTCCAGAAACCTGTACGCGGAACGCGCGCATTCTGAATGGTCGCGATTTCGTCGAATACTCAAAACTAGGGAAAGCATAATTATCTTGTACATTCGGTGAAACTACGAATAAATCACAATGAACAAGTTGTGAATTGTCAAACGTAGTACGTGAGTAGTGTAGATACTTTATAGATCAGTCGTTTTTTTATCTGTTTGAGGCAGATACAAATATAGTTACGTACGCGGTCTAACATAGGATTTGATCTTGATTAAACTTTTCTGCTTAAATCATTTTATTAAAAAATTCTATCCTATCCCGCGCGATTTAATTAACAACCGACGTCGTGTCCCACGATAGGCGTCTCGCATTCTAATCAACGATATTTTATGCGGTTAATATTTCCTGGTTGTTCTGTTTTAATCATCGAATCTAATAATCGTACGATTGAGCCAGCTAGTTTCCCCGCCGCGACGGAATCGAAAAACGAAATCCATTCAGGCGGGCACCCGTGACCAGCCGCGATCGCGTCTAATCGATCTCGAGCAAGATTGATTTTAGTTCTAACGCCGTGCAGCGGCTACGAAGGGTAATAAGCCTCCGACTCATTGGACAGTAATTAAATATGGCTGGCGTTGGCGTAGCAAGCCGAGAAAATGAGCCCGGTCCGATAACGTACGAAGATTTCGATAAGAATCGACGTAGAACTGTTCCCACTTCGATCGTAACTGAAACGCCTGTATCACCGTAGATAATTAGTCGGTGATAATTGCAGGTGTAAATGAACGCCTTCTTTTTGTATTAGCCCGATTGGAAATGAGATCCAGTGCCTCCTTGTCACGAATACTCGATACAACCAGTCAGTGAAAAAAATACTATAGTGCGCCGACTATATTGCATTATACTTGTGATGGCGTTGATATGTTAAATAACATTTAGGTGATTATGAAGAGCAGTGGCGCTGAACTAATTGCCGGCGGAAAAGTTCAGACTAATGGCTGAAATGATCGCAATGAAATAAGTTGATTGAATGCTAATCAGAAGAGAAAAAAATCATGTAGAACACTGCATGTATGTAATTTGAAAAAATACATGCTTGTTGCTCAATATTTGGAGAATAGGATTCGAAGAACGTATAGAAAGGAAGCGAAAAAGAGGAAACTTTGATATTTTCATTTTACGTGTTGATGTGCTGGTGCCTTGGTTTCAAGCAGGGAAAATACAATATTTATTGCCATGTATCTCGTAAATCGTTCAGTATTGAGCGCGTGTCAAGCATGAATCAAATATTTCTCAATTTTCTACACACCTATAAGGATTTTCATTGTGCACGATGCGTAACCATTTGACATTCAATTACTGATAGTTCAGGAATGAGTTCGCTTTCGAACAAGATGTCAATTTTTTTCTCCTCATTGAAATACATACTCGCGTACGGTGCAAGCAAAGATTAACATGTCTTAAGTTGCGTTCACGGGAGTGGCAGGTTTTTTTCTTCACACGATCGGAACGACCACGTACATAATTGGAATGTAATCGATGTAATTACCGAACGCAAACGATCGATCCTGAACAAGGGGGCTGGAGAAACGGATGTCAAGTGGCCTGCCTTATGATTTATCGATCCGACGATGAACACGAGGGAAGGATGCGTTTTAGTGTGGCAATGGGTCATTTAATTATTCATCGAATAGGGGAAAAATGAGTGTACTTAACAAGTTATTTGTAATATAAAGGTGTGTCATTTCTCTGTAGAAGTTAACATAATTAAGATTAAAGACATGTTACTACATACCTTAGGAAAATAAAGAAATTTTATGATCGTAAAGGTATGCATCATTTACAAGCACTTTATAAATATATCATACGAAAGGGAGGCAGAAACATTTTGTGCAATTACAGTACTTTATCTCTGATTTCCTGAAGGCAATAAATTCCTCAATTATATTTCTGGCCGGTGATAAAAAACATTACCAGCCATTGAATACCTGGCCATTACGCGCATACTGATCAGACCTCACGTCGGCTTAATCGATCGCGTCAGAAACGTGCTCTAATCCACTTAAAGCCAATTCAGTGGCGATCTGGCAGGCGTAACGAGGAAACAAGTGACAACAAACTGGCCGATCGTCCTCGTTATCGTCGCCGCGGCCAGTCGTCCTCGGCAATCAGGATCTTCTCGAGCGTGGAGATCTCTTCGCCCGCGTGCCTATATTTAGAATATCAGTCGGATCCAATAAACTTCATCCAGAACCAGTAACGTAAGTCCAGCAAATAGAATATTAAAAACGAATAAGAAATGTGGGAAACGTCTTCACTTATTTTTCTGTATCGAACATTTTTATTGATGATCGTAATGAAACATCCTATGTGTTTAACAGAACACGGAGAAAACGAGACGGGTAGCTGGATATCGAACAGCGGTGAAAGGGTGGAGAGGAGGGACGCTCGAAGAGAACACGGGCCTGGCTATCTCGCGGGGGAGTTAGCCGACCAGTACTTACTCAAAGAGCAAGTCAACAGCGGCAGCTCGTTGCTAACTTATGAGCGCCAGCGGATCCTCGAACCAACTACTAATGGGACTAGTACTACCAGTATAAACTCACCACCGACGGAGAGACAGACGGAGAGCAGGAAGAAACTTGTGCCGTATCCTTTCCTCCTCTTATTTCTCCCGTCTGTTCACCCTCCGCCCGTCTGTATTTCTCCCGATCGCTGGTCTCGCTTTTACTCTAGCCCAGATTCCGTGATTCTCTGTCGTTCCTCCATCCACGCTTCTACCTGCGTCTACCTGCTATTTTAATAAATACGCGCAACGACGCGGCGCAACGCTCTACAGGCACTTTTAGAAACGTAACAAATGGTTACACGTCAGGCACAAGGTACTTAAGAAAGGCCTGAGCTGCCGCAGTAAATCATAGAAATCGTACGGTATAAATTACGCGCTCGCGCGAGTATTGTGAGCGCGCACGAGTGGCCGACTACTAACCCGGCAAACACTTTTCGCCAGCCGGGGGTGCTTCCGATTATCTGAGAAGATGCAATAATTGTCTACTACATTTAATAAAGTATTTTGGTGTAATAAAAGATTTGTTTCAATCGATCCTTGATTAGTTTTTATGTAAAGTTGATTAACCATAAAAAAGGATTTATCATAAACTTACAATCTCATGATTTTGTTTCACTTTTATTAATTACTTTCAATCTTAACTTGTTTATTTTCGTGTACTAACGAGAAAATGAAAAAGCAATGAAACGTATGCATCCAATTTAACGACTATCTGATCTTTTCCGGTAGAAGCCACGAGCGGCCACGGCGGTTTCCCCGATTCCTGTCGTGCAGCGTGGATTGCGTGTACATAGAGCCATGGAGTGCGCGTGCCTCGGGCGCGGGTGTGCCCTCTCGGCGCGGCGGCGTGACGGCGCGTTAACGCTCACGCAGACTCTCACGAATTACGCGTGTGCGTATCGAGCTCGTGCTCACTGCTCTGTTCACCCACACGCAATGCCAGGGAATCGTGGCGCATTGACTATCGTTCACGTCGAGATACCATGACCATGCCGCTATAATAATTTCAACTGAGCGATACCTACTCTGCACGTGTTCGTCATTTCCGTATGCGTAACGTATACGGCGAATTGCGTTTTGATGAAATTTCCGAAGTTTCATATCATATTGAAATCGTTAGATTGAAATAGTCACGTGATACAGACCTTGTCAAGAAAAAGTTCATTTTACAATTTTATTAACACTAAGCAACTAAAATAAATCAAAATAGTCGAACTAATAAATTAAACATTTCTTTCCTTCGGAAGGAATTAATCAGCGGAAAATTCGCACTATGAATAAACATTATCTACTATCAATATTTCATATAGTACACATATTATAAATAATTGGTCATACTCGAAAAATATGTCCACTATTTTTAGCGACTCGTTTCAAAGTACAAGAGCTGGAAGTGTGCAAAATAATTTACATAATCCGAAAGTCTTGATATTAGAGCGTGGCAGGTTCATATACCACCTTCGAACACGACCCGTATCAGATCTTGTGTTAAATGACCGATATATTATTCGTTTTCGCTAGTCCTTGAAATTGATCATTCTCCTTTCCACAATTTCTCTCTCTCTCTCTTCCTGTTTCGGTGTACTCCGTTCGCCCACCACCACCGTTCGAAGAGATCGAAGCGTGTAGCGCAAAATGAACTCGTCACATGGCTCTCATTAGATCCTACGAGAGAAAGTTGTAACTTTTAAATGGACGTTTGCTCCGGACCAATCAACCAAACCGATACATTACTTTCTAACCGTGGAAGGAGCATGTTAATCTAAAGAAAACTGCGAGTCTGTCCTCTTGTCCACCGCCTTCTGTATTTTATTTGCCTGATTTTATAATCGATACAAGATGATTTAGGGTACTTTTCACCGTATAAGTGCTCTGCACGTTCGAGACATCAAAATTGTTTTTTCCAGTCTATTGCTTTACATGATATGACAATTTAGAAATTTATACTGTCAAAGATTTGAATCGACAAAAATCTTCTATTATATATTTCCAAGCAAGACTTGTAAGTCCCTGGCGATATCTCGATGTATTTAACCCTTCTGCTTTACGTTTTATCAATCTTTCTAAGGAATAATGTTATCCATTTCTCTGGTAGTCCCATCATGCCTGATGTCTACTTATACTTACGTCGAATGTCAATATCAACTTTCTACTAATTTTTCCTCTCGACTCGACGTATTCGAATTGACATCTAACTGGCCATCGGGGTGACGATTAATCATGGAAAAAATTGATAAATTGTATAAATTAAGGGCAGCAGGAAGACGCGGAAACGACGGACGACATTCTTTGTAGTTCTGGTTAGCCGGATTATGAGATCCTTGTATGGGAGGTATCGTGATCGACGATCTTTAACGCTGCTGTCGAAGTACCGGCGGCCACTGATCGGTTGCAAGCGATACACACCGATGAAATAGAATCTGCGGCGATTGGAACCGTTACACGGTGTGATCTTCGAGCAAACTAGGAAATCTGGATGCATCGACGGGTGTGCGAACTATTGTTCTTGATAGTTCCAGGAGGGATTAGTTGCATCTTGCCTTGTCTTATATGTAGCAAGAATTGAATGCGGAATGAGAGAACTCTGTTTAACTAACAAGAAAGCAATAAGCATTTACATCTAAATCAGAAATTTCGCAATGAAAACATTTTGTGGATTTAAAATTAGATTAAGGTTTAAAAATATTATTCATTTTATTCAGATTAACTCTATTTAAATATACTTTTCTGCCATATCAATCATAAATGCTAGCAGCAAAGTATGCCGTTCGAGATATACCTGAAACGCGAACGGTCGGATTCAATCAGCAACAGGTTCGCGATTTTCACGGATTGCGACGCGATTCGATTTGGAAGCGCTTATTGCGTAGAAATGTTATCCAAGGTGCTCAACTGCTCAGCGCAGCGCAACGCTGACAAGACGGTCGGTCCCCGTTAATTTCGAACGATACGAAATAATTGTTGGGAGTGATTGTACGGTTCGTACGGGCGTGCGTTGACACAAGGGGGTGGGGCTGGATTTATCGCGATTTTAAAGCGGATTACGCCACGCCGCCGCGCCGCTTAATTACCATGCACGTCGCGCACCGTTTAACGAAGCCGCGCCGATTATAAGCCGGCCACGGTGTCGATTATCCTGAACCTTTTTACCTTTGCGAGCACGAGTCTACCGGCACACAACGCCACGAGCCTTGAAAATCATTTGAATACCACTTTCTAATTCGTTTCAGTTTTATGTCTTCACCTAAATCACATTTTTTAATTTAGAGAACATTTATACCTATACGTTATTATCCTTTGATAAATTGAGAATTGTCTATCACTATTAAATGATAACTGAGCTATGCTTTGCATACCCTAACTATTCCTATTAGAGACATAAAGAAAAATATAATCCTTCAATTAACTCTCAAACACGTTATGTACTTATCTAATTTCTGCCTCCATTTATCTCTCAGGCTTTCAATCACATGAGCACTCAATCTCAACGCAGCAATGCAGATCGATGGAAGAAATCATGGCAATAATGTTCAACCCCCTCTTCCTCTTTCCCAGCTAACTCTTTCTTATCGTTTATTACAACCATACAAAATTAGCACAAATACTACAAAAATTTTGGTTAGTACAATAAACAAAAAGATGAAGAAAAGTCTATGAAGTGTAGAGTATAGAAAGAATATAGAAAGCAATAGTAAGATTAATGGAGGATATTAAATGTAAATTATACATTAAATTGTCTTATGTTCATCATATTCTCTGATAAAACAAGACATACTATCGGTAAGTAAACGATTTGTAAGCGGATTAAGATTAGATTAATTTGTATTCTATAAGTATCCGCTTATTGCAGCGTGAAAATTTGTTCCATTAATAAATTAGAATTATCTTCGCTGCAATTCTATAAAGATTTATTAGACCGTTCGCATACAATGGATAGTTATCAGCATCTTAAATTACAATAACTTAGTTCATTTGCTTTATCTCGAAAAAGCATCGATTTATCTTTTCTAAATATTGTAATTAATTAATTTATTAAATATTGTAATAATTATAAATAAGGCATTCTGAAAAAACAAATAATCGAAAAATCACTATTAAATTAGCGAAATGAAATCCCCTTGTTGTACTATAAAATTATTAAAAAATGCATTGAATTTGATATGAATATTATCCAAATAGCAATATACTAGACTGTCAGGCTACCGAGAGATCCATTTGGTCCGGACAGCCGAGTGTCGCGGTCTATCGGTTAACGGCCATCGTGAACGCATTGTTCGATAATGCGGCACGGCTTAAATCGCGAGGCCCGATTTCATGGGGGACACATTCCCAGACGGTCGGTGGTCTTGGCGCCCGCCTATCACCGGCCAGCAAACCGTGGCGAATAACTTATCGGGCGCGAAACCGCGCCGGCAGCCGGGGACATTCGCGTCGCGGTATCGAGATTCGAGATTCGAGCGAGATCGTTGGTACGCGCGGGGGAAGAATCAGGGGCACCTTAGTCACCCGAACGCCGAACGATAGCGTTTTCCGTCTTCTATGTGTGTATCTCGCTACTTCTACCGCTACTGGCAGCTCCTTCTCCTGAAGATTTGCGATACGAGTTCTTCTATGATACGAGATTCGTATTTACGCACTGTCACGTGTGCGTTGCTGGACGTGTCCAGGGAAAAAACGTTTGAACTGCGGGTTTGAAAGAGAACCGGATCGATGCAGTGATTCATTTATAAATCAGATGCTAGGCGAGCTTCGATGAATGAAACTTTGTCATTGTTGAAATATGTGTGTGTGTGTGTGTGTGTGTGTGTGTAAATAAAAATATACATTCACACGATGACTTTATTTCTGTAAGATCGCAATCTTTATAGCAATCTCAATCACTGCACCTAATATTTGTTTTCACAACTAACTGTGTAGCAGAAAGAAATGAGATCAATGGATGAAAATACGAGGCGATACTTCCTCCAGCGAGCAGTTGGACGCGCTCGGAGCCGGTTCTCGTGCACAATGGACGCGTTACGACACGCGCGCGATTATACACGCGGCCGTCGCGCGGATACGTTTAACTGCCACGTTAATTTATTCCCGTAGCTGCCTATCGAGGGCGGCCACGCGAGTCCGCCGCGGGATCGGCGAAAAATTCGCGCCGATCGGACGACACAATGGGCCATTGAGAACGAGCCGCGCGCGTCGCGCCGGGCCGGGCGCCGATAGCGCTTGTGCAGGCGTTCAACTTCTCCTGGAAACCGCTCCCGGCCGGCCGCTCTCGCCGCCTTTTTGCCTCCACCGCGACGCGTAAAACGCGCAATAAGGTATTAACCGGATCGCCTTGGACCAATCCGACTGTCTCCAATTTTATTCAAACAATTCCGATGAATAAATAGCAATCGAGTACGACCGATCCGTTAATCGACAAGTTAACGCGCCATTTTTATTGCCGATACCGATCGAACAAGAATTTCATTTTCCGCACTTCGAGGATGATCGTAGTGTGCACTCGCATGCGTGTGCACCGAGCGTCAATTCTTGTTGGTCCCTCTAATAAAATACCCTGTTTATACGTCGAACGTACACTATAATTGGCGATATAAGGGGCCCACGGACACGCAGTAGGCGATGCCTACAAGTGTAATCCATTAAGATGCGCCCACTTTGTTTCCTGTCTGCTGGTCGGCACCGTGCTGCTGACAGCGTTACCGGTAACGTTCTCTCCTCTCGCGTGCCTGTATGGGTACGAGTGTGTGCGAACGAGTTCATGCGCCGATCCTCGCTGGTTTTAGCGACCGCGGAAGATGCAAGTGTGCCGCTAATTTGAGGATAATTAAAAAGGCGAGAACTTTCATGTAGGGTCACATAACCAATCTTAGTTGAATATATTATATCCCGTCAGTTTATGCTTTCAAACACGTTGAATCTCATAGAGGTGAAACGAGTCGCGATAACACGATGAATTTATGGTAATTAGAATTAACAAGTTATGTAATTAAATTGCATATTGAGTTCAGAACGAATTTAATAAGTAAAGTAGATGTTTTATTAATGTAATATCTAATGACTGTTAAGATTTCAATGTTTTCTCAGCTTAAGAGCTCGCGGGAACATGAAACAATTTTTTGTGTGTAACTTCTCGTCTTATTTCAATTCGTTTGAATATTTTTACTTAAGTATCGGACGCGGAGGGTGTCGTACGGCATAAGAAGGAGAACGCGAGTGGGCTACAATGCGCGCTACACGTGCACTGTATCTATGTATGTATGTGCTCGCTCGCTCGCTCGTGCATAGGCGTGAGCAGGTCGCGGAGACGACGAAGTCGTGTGTCAATGTGCATTCCGTTTCGCAAGTTTCTACTAGACTCTAGACTATGTCTAGCTCGGATGTCTTGTAATCGAATACCCGCGGTCGTTAGTCATCAACAGGCGAACGCGGAGCGTTCCATTCATTAAACTCCGCGCAACCATTGCTAAGCGAGCCGCGCTTCGGTCGAACTTTTTCCATAAGTAAAATTTTATTGAGCTACATTTTCTTCACGAACTATTCAAGATTGACATGAACCGAGGAAGAGGAATGTTTATTTTTGAATGATTTATAAAGTCTTACAAAAATTATATTACATAATAATAAAAAGTTCAAACGCTATTTAATTTTGATAGGCATAAAAAGCACAAAATTTTAGCATCATTATATTTTGACAGACGATGAACCTACTGAACCTCTAGATAGTTTTTCTCAAAATCTTTTTGACAAATGTTCGCGACGAGGCATCGAGCGTTTATAACCGGGTCGACGATCAGTCTGGATGAATAGTGGGCACGTACACGGGGCGTGTAAGCGCGCACGGGCGCGAGCGGTTCGAGGCACGTATTACAGGCTGGAGTGAAGCGGTGTACGGCTCACGATAAAGAGTATATCGTGTGGAACGACGAGTCAGCTACAGTGGCCCATTTTCGTGGCTGTTACAACGCGGTTATTACCATTATTACCATGCTCCATTACCATAACGGAGATGTTATTTAAATAAGTCGCGAGCCACCCCGCGAGCGATGTCCTTGTGGAATAGAGTCGGTTACAGGCAGCTCCGCACGGCAACCCGCTCGAGGGCCTACGGCCCGTGAAACGAAAAAGAGAACGAGAGAGGAGGAAGAGGATTTATGTGTAACCTCGCACCAGGATGGTAGAGAGATTTTAATGAGGTTGCTACAGCCAGAGAAAAAATGATCGTAAGGGGAGAGAGATTCTTGTTAATTGATATCGCATTGTGGATTCGAGACTGCTCGGTTGTGCTTTTACACGGGTACAAAGTGTTGCAAGCCTGATATTCATGAAGAACAAGTCAGATAGCGGAGAATGGGAATTACTCAATTTTTTATCTCCGTCCTTAAAGATAAAGATGTTCATATTTGTTTTAACTCCGTATTCAAATGGCAAAATGCAACTTGTGCAATACTATTCACGTTGGCGCGTTCATATGCATTTAGATAAGACCCATTTATTGGAAACCACAACATCACTATATACATTATGCATTTTAATTTATTACGAGTGAAACAAATTCTGTGTTTAAAAATACGGTGATTTATTCACAATTGAATGACTCTACCAATCATTACGCAATACAATTTTTTCTCTAAAATTGAATGAATTGCCATAAGATTTATCGTAGACTTCCACGAATCTTCTTACTGTCGATTTTTTTCTTTCAATTTCCCACCGGTTAGTTAACGCCGATTCTTTTCCTCGGGGTGGAGGCTCCCTTGCGCGTCTATCGAATAGACGATCTCCGACGCAGGCGCTTTCGTTGAAAGTGAAGCGACGCGGCAGTTTGAGGACGCTTTTGCGCCGTCTTGCAACGCTGCACGAGATGCGTATCGTGCGTGCACGCGCAGCGCACGCGGTTGCGTCGCACACGCCCCCGCAAACTCTCGGGATTCGAGATGCCAGATTGCAGGTCGACTTCGCCGCTCGTGCAACCGAAAGATTTCGTCTTATTGCGGCTAGCTGGAGTCCGCCGGCTCGATTACGCTCGTTAGTTAACGGTAGTGGCCGCGAAACAGTCGTTAATAAAATTTATGTCCTGCCTGATTCGTCGTTCGGATACGTACGCGTGCAACTATCCTGGAATAAATTCTATAAAACTCGAATGAAACACACTTTTTCTGTTCACTGACTGATTACTTAAAAACTAATACATTCAAGAAACGGAATGGGAAGCCAGAATTATATACTTTTTATATACACTTTTTTATTTAAGTGTATATTTTCAAAATTAATCATAAATAAATAGTTGGACAGTGAATAGCGTGAACTGCTGAAGTAATACAATCATCGTACAAGGAAAGGGACAACGTGGGCCGTTCCGCGCGCGGAAGACAGCAGTGGTGGGTTCAAGGTTCGAGAGGAATGCATCGGAGATAAGGAGGAACCACGCGAGAGCTATTCCATTCATCTTGGTCAGACTAAGCGTCGGGAACTGTTGCTTTCTTTTCCCTTTCGAGATCGCGGCGATGCATAAAACGATGTATTTGAATTAATGAGCTTACCACCGCGGCGTGCCGCGGTTAAAACGAACATCGAGCCCGAAAGTCGTCGATCCGATCTAGAAGCATCGAGAGGGGGCGGTCGCCTCGTGACCATGGGGACCTTAATAAAAGGTTCGTGCACACGCCCTCTTCTCGTCCTCTCGTTACCGCGTACTGCGGTTTCCACGGTTAGAAAATCTCATTACGAGCCACCTTTCCGCTCCCTTTTCACCGGGTACGGTCGGCCCGGGTCGTGGGTTCATATACGATCGAATTTTTTCTCCCCGTCCCGCCAATTAGAATACCATGATTTCCTTTGGTATCGCTGCTGAGGCTCTCTAGAAAGTCAATTTGCGGCGCGAACGTCGAAAACTCGCGGGTATTAGTGACGAAATCGTGAGATCCCATCGTCGAGATCGCCCTAGAACCTGCTCCATATCTAGCGGCACCGTGAAACGCTCGCTTGCGACACGCGTCGCGCGCCCGTCCGATGTAAACCGCTGATACAGGATTTATGTTTCCCTCGACCGTGCCCCCGAGGTAAATTACCGATAAATCAGCGGTGGAGGCGGCCGCGCGCAGACACTCGTTACGACGATAGAAATCCTCCAAATTTGGACGACGGCGCGGCAAAGCTTGGCCAATAGTAAGTACATAGTTGCCGGCGCGGCATAGCGCGACGCGATTGCGTTTGGGAAACCGCGGTTCGCTCTTTCAGTTGGTTGTCTTTAATAAAGCTGTATGCGTTAGGTGAAATAAAATCGTCTTCCCTACGAGGGAACGCTGTGAATTATCAGGTGTCAATAATGGCAAGCGAAATAGTTGAATAGATATATTGGATAATAGGGCAAATAATTCTGCAGGCATATTAAAATTAGTCTGACATTCAATTCACTATATTGCTTCGAATTTTATTCAATCAATTACACTGCTTAATAAAAGTGAATCCTGCGCATTCGTTAGAAACATTTGTCTCGCAGAAATAGAAATTTTTTAGATACCTGAAGAATCCGTACGTCGCGTTTCACTTTCGACGCCCACCGATCGCGATTCTGCGGGCAAGGTACACCACTTGCGGTACAAGTTTCCGGGAGAGCGTCGGGAAAAGAGCAGGTTCTGTTTTGTTTCGCCGGATTCGGCTTACCGGTACGCTCGAGCAGGTTTACGGTTTCTGCGGCAACGTATATTTAAAGCGTCCCCTGCGATATGGCCGCACTGAACTTTCGGTACGCCCACGCGGCGAATCAGCACTGTGAAAGACGACGTCGTCGAACGTCTCGGTTTCCGGAAGTTTCGTGTTCCCTCAGCGAAATCGCCGAAACATTGAACGGAACCTCGTCGTTTCCGGTTCCAGAAAATCAATTTTAATTTACAGTGATATTTCAATCTGATCGTAAGTCAACCGTCATGCCAGTATTTTCATATCTAGCAAAGCTTTTAAATTTTATTGTACGTATTACAGATAAATGAATATTAAAATATAATTTTGCTAAAAGCAAAATTCTATATGTGTGAATGAATATTTAATGAAAAAGTTTAACATGATGAAAAATTAGTAAAAAATATTATTTTTCTACAAACGATAATCAACACATTGTTACATGACAGTTTAAATATTTAATTTTTGACATTATTCCAGTTCAAAGCGATTCTCTGAGAGGATCCAATCATTTAAATTAAGTATTGTGCTCGAGCATACATAAAGAAGAATAATCATTGATCTTCTATTCCATTTATTTCTCTCTTCCTTGCTCTCATTCTACACGTTTGCAGATATCATTGTGCGCGCCTTCTTGATTAGTCGATTACAATATGTGAGCTTCATTGATCAACTGGTCGAATCGACCGGCTCATCGACGCCGTAATTGGATAGATCAGACGATTGGGCAATGGCGAGTGATCCATCGATCCTGAGATGTTCCTAATAGAATCTCCCAGAGTTATTAAGAATTTCTTAGTCCGTCAACGTTCGCCTTTAATCCAAACGCTTATGGTACCACTGTCGAAAAGTGTTGCACAATATACTTAATCGTTATTCAATAGTAGCATGAATAAAATACTTTTATGAAACCATTAATTGAAATCATTGATTCATTGAATATTTACGAGGGATGAAGAATGTGAAATGTCAAGAATCATCAGTACATTCTTTCCGTAGTATTACGTTAATCTCTTGATGTCCTGTAGTCCCAAATAATTCACAGGCTTGGAAGAGACCGATCGATGCACGACACCGTCGATTCTTTTGGAAATGCTCACTTTCCACGTCCGATTCATGTGAGCAAAGATGACTCGAGGAACGCGCCGGTATGGCGGACACATCGGGCAATGTGTCGTACGTGGGGGAGTCAATGGCGGTCAATGGCACGAGCGAGCTGGATCAGCTCCACCAGGAGCAACATCTCACCGGTTGGCATAGCAGGCGGCACCTGGACCGGACTTAACCCGGCTTGGCGAATACTGAGCACCGTTAATCCGGCCTCACACCGAAAATCGTCACCAATGATCTCGATTCGTTCGATATTCCGGTCTGATATTTAAATGAATTTAATTAACCATGCACTACCTTACAATTCGTCTTATAACGATATGATACTTGTAAGGAATAAAATGAATTGAGAAGTAAATTGCATAAGCATTTTTTTATTTATTGTTAGTGTAATTTATTCATTCCAAGTTTGATAAGAGATGATATTTGAAAAGGAAATCAAGATTCAAAATGATCTTTAATTATATTCCATCTTATAATTTTAAATGTTTTCATAGCATTGGCAAGAAACAGACAGTTAATTCCTTCGTGGTTTTTGGATTTCACACGTGTTGATAAATTTGATTTCTTCCAAGAAGTAGGAATTACTAGGCTGCTGTGAGGGCCACCTAAAACCATACTGAACGGGCTCAGAAGCATCACCGCTTCATGCTTCCGAGAACATTACTGGCCGTGATAATCGGCGCATTCATCTCTACTCCCAGTAGATTCTGGCCCCGGTGTTTTCGTCGATGCTCATCTCATCTCTTCTTTCTCTTCTTATTTTTCACACCGACCGAGCTATTTTCACGCCTTCCAATCCGAGTATCGTATTGACTTAAAGATTTCGAGATTTCAAACGTCTATCTATTACTTTAACGAGGATCGTATAGTTTCAACGCTTCATTATTAGGATAGAACGATAGAGAATTGAAGAGAATTTTATCTGCATCAATAATGTATTTAGTTCTCATTCCCATATATTATCAGTCGTAGACAAAAAGAATTTCAATTGGAGATTATTCCAAACATGTTTGGGAATACTGCTTGAAGGCTTGAAAACAAGCGGTTAATTTAAAATGACGTTCGCGATCTTATCTGCCGAAGGGAATTTAAGGTGTTCTACATAAATTATGATAAATGAGCGAGCTTTTTGGTCGCAGATTGCGATCTAGATGGGATGATTAACCTTTCGACACCCGTTTCGGATGTTTCTGATACAACGCATCACTTATGCAAGATTAATCTATTTATGTGTAGTTTATTTAATCCTTTTTATATAAAATTGCAATTCATAAAGAATCAAATTTGTTTGTGAAATCGTTATATCCATTTAAGATCATTAAATACAAAATTGTTACACCTTGTTTATTAAACACCCTGTACGTGTAGCACGGAGGACTGACTGGCAGGTTTAATTCTGGAGGTGGCTAGAGCACGGGCTACCCCATGTTCCAACGGCAGAGTGAGTAGACGTATTAATACAAAATTTTACGATCTTTCTCGAGCGCACGACGAAGAGACGTGTACCGACAATGGTGTCGCGCGGAGCACGAAATGCAGCACAATGTTTCTGTCCGTAGGTTTCATATTCGGTGGAACGGGTCCGTAGCACGCGGTCGAAATAGGCCGCTCGTAAAAGTCCCGCTATAAATTTACCCCAATGTCTCCGCGGTGTCTCCGACGGTGATCTCACGTAGGGGAGAGCGATCGTAAAAAGAATCGCTGCGATGCTACGCGTCTCACAGTCAGCCTCCTCGATCTTCTCACCTGTGCGCAACCGTCTTGCCTCCAGAGACGATTTTGTAGCCTGTTCCGAACGTTCGAGTTTGTAAAATTAGCAAGAATTAAGATTAAAACTTCTTTTCACATTTAATATACAATCTAACAATGCAAGATTTTAAATGTACAAATATTTATATTCTTCATTACTTTCCTCGTCTTTAAATCCAAATTCATGATTCAATGCAAGACTGCAGCAGTTCAAAATTAATTTTTACTAGTCCTATCATTAAATTAGGAGTGGTTCTGTTTTACTGTCAAGTGTGTTAGTGACAATGATAGTAAGTAAGGAGTGTCGAGATTGTATACTACGATTTTGACTCCGCCTCGACTCCGGAACATTCATTTGGCATTCGATACGTCGAAATACCTGATTCCGGAAACGTTGTTTTCAGCGTACCCCGTGGTCGGAGGGTAGCAGCTGACAGGGAATGGCACGCTTCTCGGAGCAGCCAAGACCCTTAGGGGTTGGAAGGGAGGTCTTTATGTGTCGAACCTTTTGTGTCGCGATCCGACGGGGTAGGATAAACGTAACGCGACATGTGATTCCGGCACCTGAATCGGGGATTCGTTCGCGATCGTGCAAGGGCGCAGAATCTGGGATTTTCTTTTCCTATCTTGTAGACATGAAACATTGAACTGTAAGGTAGACGTATGAATTTTCCTCTTTAAAGTTTCACTTCATAATCAACGTTTTTAATAATCAAAGAG